>NC_047514.1:1813769-1876269 GCF_902827115.2 Pseudochaenichthys georgianus | reverse complement strand
AAGTTAAAAGTTGATAAATCAATTTAGCGAAAATGAAGGCTATTAAAAAGTATTAAACGGCATTTTCCAAGGTATTACATTTTGTAGCTTGTTTTCAATAAGTATATAAATGGTCCAGAGAGGTTGTGTTCTACAGTCTGCCTGAATGTAGTCATGGCGTAGGTGTGTCGTGTGATTCTGTGTAGTTTATTTATGGCATCCCGTTGGGTTTGACGTCATCTGAACACATGGGCGTTGGAAGCGGGAAAAAAAATATATTTCCTGTATTCTGGTGCATTTTAACAGGTGGTTGGGTACATTTTGTAATTTCATCCCGTAGTAAAGAAAGGAAACATATTTGATTATTAATTCAGAGCCGTCTTTGAATTAATAAAAAGCAGTTTAAATGCCCATTTTTTGTACATTTATATACAACAATAAATATTTGTGAGCGCATTGAGAGATATTGTTGTGGAGAGTCATTTATATATAAATCGCAAAATACATTTGTGAATCCTTCTGTGAGCATGTATTAATATTGAGACTGATCTGACTCCATACAGTTCACCTAGGAATGGTATCATTGACTTACATGTTCAAATACATTTTACTCTTCAGTCTATATTGGTCATATGATGCCCCTTGACTGAGATGTTTCCTGTTCAATATCCCCACTGATTTCCTTAACACTCTGGATGAGAGTCCACATCACAATTTACTCTAAACTGTCATTTCCCTTTCATCACTCACCTCAGCAACGACCTCTCTCCACTGTCCCTGTGTGCTGCCTCTGACTCACTCTCAAGCGCCTAGGTGTCAAGAGAGGTGGTGAAGTGATCATTATGTATTGAGCAGTATACTCTTTCACATTGAACCATAACAAGTCATACTGAATGTAAATACAACTGACTCTAAAGTAAGTCCCAGTCTGTGACCTTGGACATTTTGAAGACTCAACGTCCCAAGCAATAGATAGAATATTAGCTAGTCTGTAATGTGCGCATAAAATAAATAGTTAACTGAATACTGGGGTGGAAATTGCCCATAAGCACTCAGTAAAACATAAACACACACACAAAGCTTCTGAATGATAAGAAGTATAATTAAAACATAATGCACATTACCATTTTGAGAGAGTACCGAACCAGTAAAACACACTGACTGCATCTCTACATGGACATCATGGTGTTTACATGAGCACAGAGAGATCGGGTTATTCATGTTTACATGATAAATACTAGTGACCTGGCATTTCGATGCCTTTTCTCATCTAAACTATTCAGTGTATCTCTCTATCATGACATAAAGACAAAACTCCTCTCCAGAAGTGAGACGCCGCCGCCGCCGCTATCACTGTTAACTGATTAACTGCTACCAGCTGAAGACTTACTTTCCTCTTCTTTGAAAACAATGCTCTTATCTCCATGTTGTCTGGGGGAGAAAACATATCAAACCAAGAGATCGTCAGATTTGATGTTCGCTGTATTAACAATGTCCTGAACACTCGGTGTGTGTGCCTTACCTCCGCTACCGGCATCGCTTTATACAACAGTTCTGAGCTGTCCAACCATGGCAACAGTCCTTGAACATGCGCGCGCTATGGGAGAATCTGCCTTGGTGCAAAGCAGCAGTGAAAACATGGTACGGAGTTTCATTGATTTGGGCTTTCTCTCAATAAGCAAGTGGAATGGATTTGATAGTGAAGCTCTGACACAGCGCTCTACAAAGTGCGGCGAGTGGACAGACCGATTCACGGACTTTCCACATGGTAAAAGTGGGGGGGTCTAAACTAATAATTTGAAAATAATGGCTGCGACGCCCATGCCTGAACAGGACATCGCACGCGCACTGCTTGATAGCGCGCGACGGTCCGTTTACGCCGGTTGTTAAACAGCATCGTTATGGTGAAATGCAAGTTTGCGTCCAAATGGTTTGAAGATAAGGAGGAAGGACAATCAATACTGTATATAGTCAATGTGAGGTAAAGTGTGTCGCCAAGGTAACCGGTTAGAACTCCAAGTGGAGATGAGGACTTAAAATGTGTGGAAAGGGTTTTAAAAGGTCTTACTTTGACTTCAGGATTCCTGCATAGACCCTGAACAGCTAGTTATGTGGTGTTTAGTTATTATATTCTGCAGAAAATACCTTGCCTCTCATCTGAATCATTCCCTCAGTAAATATTGTTATCATAAGTTTATGGTCTCAATTGCAATCACGTCTTCTTAAATACAGCATAATGTTGATTTAGTAAATTATCGCCCAATAGGGTAAAATAGATAATTGGCTGTGTGTTCAAAAACATATTTACTTAAGTGCTACTCTCCACTACAGTTGTCAGTAATAGAAAAGTAACATGCGATCGTGTTTACCATCATTGAAAGAAATACCAGGAGGATAAGTTGTACATGGATAAGACCATTGTGATTTCTTTATTGATTTTTTTCCTTCTTTTATACATAGAGTGGAACAACATTAATTTTCCCAATATCTCCTTCATGTTTGATCATCTTTTTATTCCACACCACAAGTTTTCAGTCACTTCTCTTTTTCTGTTCCAACCGAATGTCAAAAACAAAAACGTATCGTTTGATTTTTGATTACTGTATGACAACCATGAAAGAAAAGAAAACAACAAAGAAAAGAGGAAAAGGGTGAGTGAACAGAAAATAATGAAATATCGTTTGGGGTTATCGGCAAGACTTTGGCGGGAAAGCGCGTGGTTGGATAATTTGGTGATGTCTGATGTTTGGTCTGGAAAATACTTGAATAGGTAACACAACACTTGGTAAGCTAGTCAACAATGGAAGACAGGTACTACTAAGGGCGACTGTGGCTGCGAGGGAGTGTGGTCGTCTCTCAACCAGAAGGTTCTGGGTTCGATCCCAGCCCATGCAGTCAACATGTCGATGTATCCTTGGGCGAGATACTGAACCCTGAGTTGCTCCCGATGGCCAACGGTGTGTGAATGTTAGGTCCTAGAGTAAGGTACACTGCTCTGTGTGGATGGGTGAACGACATGTAGTATGTAAAGCGCTTTGAGGGGTCTTAAAAGACTGGATAAAGCGCTATATAAGTACAGTCCATTCACCATTTACTTGAAGTGGTAAAAAATATACTTTGGTTTTCTAACACTGCCTAAAACAATGAGAGATGTATTTTGGCCATTCAAACTCCATCAGTTAATACTGACTGATTTATATCGTCTTGACAACAATGTGCTGATGCTAATGTTGTTTTTCCACTTTCACTTTGTTCGTTGGCCCATTTGTTCTTTCACTGTTCGGAGACGATCAAGCTCTTTTTGCTGACTTGTGCTTATACCCAGAGTTTAATTTATCGGTCATATTAAATCTGAAATCGAATTGGACGGTGAGAAAAACATTTGTTGTTAGCGTACTCATATTTAGTTCGTTGGCTCAGTGGTTTGTTCAGAGATGATTGACGACTTTTCCAGCTTGTTTCAGATGTTATTTTGGATGGCAAAACCCTAAAAGTGAAATGTATCTGTCAAATTAAAGGTAACTTATATCCAGATGAGAATTGTTTTACTTTCAGTTTGTTCGTTGGCCCATTTTCTCTCTCACTGTTGTAGCTCGGCGATGATAAAGCACATTTTGCTGACAGTTTATCGGTAAGATAGTTGAACCTCACGATGATGATGATTCTCAGTGAGATGCAACACAAAGTTCTGTGTGTGTAGCGTAAAGTATCGGGGCCAAAATGAGAGGATGATAACAAAATAAGGGTAACAATAAGTATCACAACGCATTACACCGCTAGCTAATTGTAAATATACTCATGCATTAAGTCGGGGCTATAGCGCTGCTGTGTGGGAAATGTAACTGTGATGCTAGCGTTAGCACAGGAAAGGAGGCGCACTGAAACAATGGTTTGAAAACAATGCAGACAAATAAACTAAAATGTGGATGGATTTAAAACGAAACCGATTGATCAAAGAAGCCGGTATTATTCTGGGCGTCATTTCAACTATGTTCCCAATCCCCAAAATGAGGGGACGATGACCCCTTCAAAAGAACCACATGTCTAAATCCCTCAATCGTCGGCAAATGGAACAGAAAGAAAACAGCAATACATCAACAAGAAAGAGAGCATAGAAGAAGACAAGCATTTTTCATTTTTGGTTTTAGCGCACCTTTTTAACTATTACAAAAAAAGCATTAAAAAAAAAACTTCACAACTTAAAAATGTGTAAAGCTTTTCCCCCACAATTGTTTCGCTTTAAAGTCACAGTTACCAAAATAAAAGGAAGAAGAGCAAGTGAATAATTTATGACATACGCTATTATAACATCATCCTAACACTAGTGTCTATGAGGTATATCTGCAACAGTTTGGTAAAGAGAGCACGGTCTGCACTCAACTCGCTAGGGTTTGTCTCCGTGTGTTTCATTTAAAGCTTTGCAACCGTTTGTAGGAAGGGAAGGAGGACGGTGGAAGGGAAGGAGCTGCGCTACCACTAAAGCTAGTTTTGTTTTAATGCTTGGCTTCAATTAAACCGAGACTGTTGTAAGCCTGGGATCATTTTTGAAAAACAAGCGGTTAACAGAACAAGATTGGATTTCCTTTTATCACAATACGACCTTCCGGGGATCTGTGGTAACCCAGCTCAGAGGAAATAGAGAGAAGATCAAAAGAGAAGTGATAGCGACGGAGAAACCGAACGGGAAGCCTTTGGTATTCACTCTGGATTAATTTGCGTTGATTGCAAAGTACCAGAGAGCAGAGAGGAATGCTGAGGTATTCGTTTTTTCACAAGAAGGAAACGGAGAGGTTTAGACGTCGCTTTGGTTGAAGCAAGGCACTCATCCAAGATGACCTCATACTTTGCAACAAAAGCGATATCCACGGGTTTTTTTTTTTTTAAAGCAACCCCATCAGGAGTCTGAGAACTGGCTCGAACCAGAACAAGTTACATCTGCTCGATTTATAATCCCAATGCTTGTAAGAAGGGAAGCTAAACTGGATGTACAAGTATACAAATCCTTATCTTATCACAATGGAAAACAATGCTAGGTATTAGTGGAATCCAACTCTCGTTCCTGATGAAAACATCTTCTATCATCTAATTCCGGTATTATTCTTTATTTTAGGGCTGAAGGATCCAGAAGTTTAACCAACAGCTGACGTTTTTGTTCTTTGCATTATCAATGAAACAACAGATAGTCATTATTGTGGAACTTGTTGGGGTATTCATTCAAAAGGTGTCCTTTTACATAATTACATGTGTGTGTATTCTCTATTGAGTAAGTTATCCTTTACAAAGTCATTTTTTGATTTGTAGCCATGCTCACCGATTGGTCGCTTGGTCCATATGTTTGGTCAAGACTGAAATAACCATAAAGATTATCAAACTGATTGCCATGATTGGCTCAGATTTCCACACAGGAAAAGGTTTCAAATGTTCCTGTAATCCTAAACGCCATTCTTCAGGCAAAGTTTTTCATACTTAGATTTGGTCAGACCCAAATACCTGAAGGCTAATGGCTTGACTTAGTGTTTGGCGCTAATTAGCAAGGGTTAGCATGCTAATAACAATGGTAATAATGGTAATAATGGCCTCCGAAAGCTTTTTTATTCTGGTTTAGTGAGCATGTTAGCATGGATAAGGATTAGGGTTAGGGTTAGAACCTGACATTCGAGGTGTGGTTATGTTATTAATAGTGCATTTTTGACTTTACAGACAACTATAAGGATGACAAGTTTGTTGCCTACGGTTAAAACTGAAAAGTTCAACCTTGAGCTCAAAGTGTGCGAGCGGCGTTATATCGATGTTGTTGCTACGCAGCACAAGGCTGCTAACAATCGGCCGTCCAATTACTGTTGGCGAGATAAGGTAAAGTAGAAAAAGGGGAGGATGTGGTTGGTAGTACAAATATCCCAGATGAAGAATCAGGATGTAGAGCTTCATCGTGTTCCTTCATTGTGTCTTGTTGAAGTGCTACCTTGTTTCTTTGTTGTCACGGCGATAACACGCTTTGAATCTTCGTGGTTTAAGTTTGGGTTTCTTTTTTTCGTCTCCAGAAGCTTATTTTGATAATATCATATTAAAACGTATTCTCGTTACAGACAATTGAGTATTCCTGTTTGCACTACCTGATAGCCAGCATCTAGCCAGACCCCGGGGTATACCTCTTTTTCCCCTTCACACCCATTCTATGTTTAGGATAAGAGACAATCCAAGGACGAGAGAGGAGGAAAGGAAGGAGGAAGACAGAGAAAAGGAGAATAGAAAAGAGGGGGAAACGAGGCGTTGAGGAGAACAGACGCATGGAGCTGAGCGCAGACCGTGCTGAAGAGGACAAAAATCTTTGGTTTCTTTGGTTCCATCAACACGATTAAAAGGACAAATGGAAAATCAGTGAGGTAGCCTCTCTGGTTCTCACAATTCAAATAGAAAGTTATTCTTTTCTTTTTACACACACACAAAGTCAGTTCTTGGAAGCAGCTAGCTTTAAGGGACTCCTCAGTTTTCCTTCCTAACGAGTGAAACAAGTCGGTGTGTTCACGCAGACACCCACACCGATATCTGGGCGACTAACGGGACACACAGCAGGTATGTGTTCCTGGAGAGGTGGTGTGTGTTCACATGCTGTGTACAATAACCTGGATAAGCTCTTATACATTCTCACTAGGACTATTGATTGGGTCTTCAAGCATTTTGACCTGATTCCAACATCATTTCAGCTAATTGTCAACATCTTTAGACAGAGTGATGAGTTTTACCCCAGGAACTTCAACACCCAATTTTTGCTTGATCTCTCGAATAACTTGTTGCAATGGACTCGATAAAATGGGATCAATTGATGGTGTTATAAAGTGACTCGTAGTTGATGTAAGTTACTCTTCAGATTTTTGTATTTTTTAGCCTTCGATAGTATATCATTTTGAATTGTTTATATTGTTTCATTTAGTTACAGAGGTGTTTGAGTCTTGACACCAAGCTACAATCAGTCTTGTCTAGGAGTTTAAGGGCAAGACAATGTCCAGAAAGAAAAGCCTTTACAATCAGACCACAGGGACATTTGATGCTGTAAATAACTTGATAAAAGCGATGTGCGCATAAGAACTTAACCAGGTCACGAGCTGCGTGGATGTAAACACACACGGTTTAGTGGCCTCTCAAGGATTCCAGTTCTCTTTGGTGAATCAGTTTATGTCAGTGTTTGGCCGTCATCTGATCAAGTGTCAGTAAAACATCAGTCTGAAATTCATTGTTTGGTAAACAATGGTCACCCGGATGCAAAGAAATTAAAACAAAACAACCAATAAATAAGCCATACAAACCCAAAAGAAGAAAAGGAAAACAGATGCAGTGCTCATCATTCAGTAGGCTATTATTTGTCATAAAGAGATTGTTTTCATTTTTGAAAAAGGAAAAATCAATACCAGGACAAAATAAACTACATCGGCTAAAAAGTGAGAGCAAGTGTTGACATTCAGAAGTACTCAAGTCTATTCTGACATTCCTACATTGTTCCGTCTAAACATTCGTCAAACAACATTTCATTTGCTTTTTAAAGTAAAGCTAACTAAGAATAAATTAACAGGCCTGGCGTAAGCACTGCATCTTTGATGCAACTAACATTCTTAAATACTCATAAATATTCATCGAAAAAACAATTACAGCTAATTAAATAACATTAAATTATTAAGTACAAAACTAGTGTGTTCTAAAACACCTCATAAATAAATACAGCATTGAACAGAAAGAAAAGGGAACATACAATGTAAACTTTGGCAAAGCTAATCATCAAGGTAAAAGGGTTCAGAGGGAGATTTGGCAACACAATTTGTTCGCTTAAATTAACTCACAATTAAAAAAATAACATAAATTACATTAAATAAAAACAGAATCACATATTGCAAAAACCTATGAAGAAGCATAGTAGTAATAGTAGACACACAAGTATTGGCAAATACTTTTTAAGTACTTAAAAACAAACAAGCAATGAAAACTTCTTTGGACAGTTTTTGGTTTCATACCCATTTTTGGTTTGGCAGGTTGAGCCTGAGTTACATCAGACAGAACCGCACGTGGTAATGGTGGATGGCCTCCGCCCCCCCGAGCCACAGCCACGCCCCTTCTTTGGGCGCGGCTGGTAGGATTGGAGGGTCAGGTGGGCGGAGGATTTCTTTGGACTAGAAGCTTTACATACAGAAAGAGAGAGAGAAAACTAAGGATAAAGCTATTTGACCGATATTTTAGCAGTTTCTCTCAGCGGGCGTCACGTTTTTGGTTTTGTTTCATTTATTGTTGTGTATATCGAGCAGCAGCATGGGTCCTCCCCCAGAAAGAACAAGCTAATGTGGGTTTGTTATCGATGGACTGATCGTACTTTCTCTGTGAGGCTCCTCCTCCAGCATGGCAGTGTGGGCAAACTGTGGCGTAATGATAGATTGTTTTAGAAAAAATGCGCACCCCCACCTTGGAAACGTTTCCACCCTAGCCTCGCCAAAACTCACAGAAGAAGAATTTTGGATTGTCCTAAGTCCATTATGTCTGGTCTTGTTTGATTTTAGAACGTTGTTTCAATAAATAATATTTTCACCATATCTCAGGAAGCCGGTTTTCTATACGATACCGAAGTGAAACCCAGTTTTTTATTTAATAATTGTATTTGAACATTGATTGGAATTTCTAAACGGTCCATATCGGTCTGTGCTGTTGTATTTGCTGCGTCTCGACTGTAGGCTATTTTTATTATATGTACAGCACTTTGGCTCGACCAAAAATCGTTTATAAATGTACTATATAAATAAAACTCGATTTGATATCTTCAAAAACAACCTGAGTATTTCCGCCTCAGCTGGTTTCTATAGGTCTGGGTTGAAAACGTAAAGGTCAGAGGCAACACTGTGAGTGACTTTACGTTAAAACATTGGTGAATCTCGAGAACATATCCACTCTTAAATGGAGAAAAGTAAAAGTGTGAGTGCTACTGTTTGTACAGCAGATAATCTTTGGTATGCACTGTACGTTTTACATAGCATTACATTGTCACTCTCTCCGCAGTAGGAAGGTGCCGGACAACAGCCATCTTGAAATGGAAAGGAGGTCTATTCCCTAGCCTGGGTGGAAGCAAAATGGAAGCATTCGAGCAACACTCAACAACTAGTTGAGATTGTACCTCGATGCAGATCGTTTGTTTCAAACCGTGTGGACGTGAAACAGGAGGGGGGAATAAACCGTCCCTGTGCTGTTGTCTGGCAGCTTTTGTTTCTACTGCTGGAGATTGTTGGAGGTAGACTTTGTCCTGTGGAGACTTGTGTTGGAAAAAAACGATAGAAAACACACAAACGGCAACAGCTCTTTCCCGAGAAACATTCAGACGTGTTTTGCCACGTGTTGACGCCATGCTGGAGGAATGACCAATCAAAATACCAGATGTATTCAATTTAGCTTTGAGGTCTAGCTATCCTGATAGAAACTGTGATTGAGGATTCTGAATAACATTCTACGTAAAAGGGTGAAAGAAATGCTACAGGCGTAAGAGATACAGAATAAACTTGATTAGCCTACGTGCTAACCCAGGAAGTGCAGCAGATTAGTGAATTAAAAGTCCAGGTGTTCTTTTTCAGGGGGAGGAGGACTGCGACTGGGTTTAACGGTGAATCTTTGGTTTGTTAGCTGATGAGGTTTCTGTTGTTCTTTTAACCATTTTTTACTTTGAAAAACTGCATAGGCACACGTTAAAGACACTCTTCAACCGTGAGGGACACATTAATGTTCTGCCTTGTTTGGGGGTTGGAGGGAGGAAGTGGTCAACAGCATCATCCATCGGTTCCTTCCCTCCGACCCGTGTGGTTTTACCCTTTCAGTCCCCAACTTGCTTCCCCTTAAAGATGGCCTGACACGACATCAGGCAGAACAAAGCTACTACTCCGATCCCATGATGTCATCCTTTCGTCTTTCCTCCTTCTCGTCGACATCCTCGACATCCACTCTTTTTTTTCTTTTTTTTTTATCCTTTTTTTGGTAATAATTCTCATCCATCTTCAGTTAGTTTTTCCGTTTGTTGGAACAGTTAGGTGCAGAAAAAGGTTTTCTTTGGTTTCGATTCGTCAATAAATAGAAAAAGTCTCAAGTGTCCATGTTCTTATTTTAAATCGTTCTCTATCCAGGCCGGGACACGCCTGGGTTTCTACGGAGAGGGGGCTGCTGACTGACGCCTTTCCTTTGGTTTTGCTTCTATTTTTGGTTCGATAGCTTGAGTGAGTGATGATTGATGAGGTGATGGTGGATGGTAAAGGCTGTTAAAATGGAATAGCAAGTGGTGGCGTTTGAGGTTTCTTGGGTATGTTAATATTTACATCATGTGTAAAGGCTGTACAGTGACGTATCAAAGTAAAATGGATTTGGGGGGCGATGGTAGCTTGGTGAAGTTTGTTTGGACAGACAGAGACAGACATAGAAAACATGTCTGCGTGTCTCAATCCAACCGTCCTACCAAACATCCAACTCTATTACGCTGCAAACAAATTCCATCTTGAGTTTAATCTCACATTTTATTTAACAAAGATTAGTCAAAAACAACTGTCGAGCGCTACGTTTTACCACTCCTGATAAAAGAAACATTTACAAATGGAAAAAGTTCCATAATCTCATCTTGAATTTACAAAATTTGAAGTCTGAATATATGACTTTATTAGTGTTTGCAGCGTAAGTAGCTGTCCTCCCGTGTGCCAGCCCGCTGACCCTCAGAAGAGACGGACCTGCCAGGCATCGTCTTTAGATTGTCCTCTTTAATTATTACAAAGGCCCTGATTCGCCCGGACAGTTCGTCCTCCGCGGGTTCAGACGGTTTACTGGTTCTACTGGTGGTTCTGTGATGGTTTGAAGAGTTAGTGGTTGGTTTCTTTGGTACATGTTATGGCAGCTAAAGGCTTCCAAAAAGCATCTTAGCTGGATTTACATCAAAAGGTCGACAGCGAGTTTCAACCGAGCACTTCTTAAGCGACGACGATCAAAAATGTGTAAATTAACGACACATTTTGGACACTGGAAGGTTGCGTCAATCTTCAAATAGTTTTGAGTAAGGTAAGATTTTAGGTTTTTGATCATATTAGTTAAAAACTAGACACGAAAGGACGGTATGCTTCAAACGAATAGTCTTCCTACATTGGAACGAGGTCCAACAATTTATGAATTTTCTAAAACAAACAATATCACTCTCATCTTTAGAGAGATTGGCCGGGTGTGACTGTTGGCGGAGTTTGCACTTCTCTCTCAAGCTCTGTAATCTGTTTACATTCTTCACATAACTACCCCCATCACTTTGTATGTGTTTTCCAACACCCTGAACGCCTTCCAGGATAGATTGTCGCCATTTGTATGATTAATTGCCCTCTATTTGATGGGGCAAATGTGGCCTTTGGGAACGGGTATTAAGAGGTTTGAGATGTAGTCGGACGACGTGGTTGAAGCATACCTAGGCCTTAAGTGTTAAGCTATCTCTTCTTTGTGCTCTGACTTCTGCTGGAGTTCTTGAAGCTCAGCACTCTTTTGATTAAACATAGATTAAGTTAGTTAAGTAAGTTATAGCTGTCCCAGCACAATTTAGCGTTTTTATGCTAATTGATGCTAAGATGCTACGTGGAAACCGCTGCCCTGATGAATGAACGATGGGTTGGTGAAGCCAGGGTAAACTTTGGTTAGCTTTGGCATAGCTGACTGATGTTTTGGTCAGTATGGGAATTCTGGGAAACATTTGGGAAATGACGCTTTAAAGTGTTTGCATGTCTACGTGTGTGTGTGTGTGTGTGTGTGTACATTGCGGTCAGATGCCAAGTGGATTTCAGCCACTGTTTAGAAAAAATGGTATCCTGAGTTTTTCTAAGACGTGAAGACCACTTGGCATAGAGCCCCGGTTCTATTGCAAAGAAAATGTGCTTCAAGATTGTGCTCACATACGTACAGTAATAGTCCACTGAACGCCAGGTATGCTAAAAGGGAAAGCTTGTAATTCTACATGTTTGTGTGTCTGTAGGTGTTTGTGCTTGCATATCAGCCATTTCTTAACTTTAAGAGTGTTCACTGCCCCCTTTAAAGAGTTCAATCATGCTCTTTTTTTGGCAAAATTGAAGAGATTCGTCCAGAACAAGACAGAAATCATGTTGTTACGTCCTAGAGATCGACATATTCCCACTTCAAAATGGATAAAGGAACATTTTGGAAACCAATTGTTGAAATCTGATTTTCGGGGGAAACAGACTTAGTTTTTCCTGTTCGTGATTGTTTACTTCAAATCAGAGATTGCAACATTAATTAACTTTTCCAGTGAGCTACAAATCACACTTTCCAAGCCAGTGAGTTGTTCTAAATGTTTCCGTCATCATATTTTCCTATAAAAAAAACGCCTCATTCATCTTTGGTTTGGTTAAATAAAAAAAGTAGGTTGAATCAACAGTCCAAAATGTGACTTTGCAATCTCTGAAATCCGACATTTTGAATTTGAAAGTCTTCAACTTCACCCTTAAAAGATGCAATTGTGGGACATGTTAAGCTTTAAATACCGCAAAATTCTCCACAGAGAATTTTTCATAAAGCTTTCATTGGTTTCTTGATCGTTTGGTTTGTTCCTAGCTTATATATTGCATATTAGAAAACAAATATCGTCTTCAAGTCTTTGGTATTTGGGCTAGTGTGTCAGCTCTTCGTCCTAAAGGAGACATCCGCAGTGAAAGAATAGGATGTATGAGTTCTTCTTAACCCATTGAGGTTTCTTATGTTTTAGAGGTGTGTTTACCCTTCAGCTTCTTTATGGATTCACGATGGATTTGCAAAAAGGCGGTTAGGCTACAAACAATTTCGTCGCAGTGAGCAGCCCCTCTCTCAGTGTGTCACCCTCGTCAAAAGTAAAACAGACAAACAAACAAAAACAATTGTAAAAAGTTTGGTTTCCGACCGGACGAGTTTCCCCTCGCCCCCTCTCCGCCCCTCCCAAACCCACCCGAGAACTCTCCCTGTCACTTTGGTTTTCCTCCCCTCTCCACTTATCTACTATCACGCTTTGGTACAAGTGCTGGACGCTGAAGATTGGCCCCCAGGACTGACTCCGTCATCTGTCCATTTGTCCAGGCTCCGGCGGCGGGCGTTCATGAAGAAGTTGCTGACGGTGGTGAGTTCAAGGCCCAGCTGCTGCGAGATGGTGAGCTGCATCTCCTTGGACGGCCGCTTGTTCTCCTTGAAGATGGCCAGCAGGGTGCGCCGCTGCAGGTCGGTGAAGACCAGCCGCGACTTCTTTGGCGTGTTGTTGCGGTCCTTAGCGTTGTCCTGCTCCTTCCGTTTGCACGCTGCGAGGATCGAGGGGAGAGGTAGAAGACGATGGAGGGAATTGGAGGAAAGGAGGTGGGTTGATGGGAAGAAGAGACAGAACATAAAAGTGTTAATGTGGTTTGTTTTGTTATTCGAACAACAGTACATTTTGAAAGAGGATATAGCAGCATGTGAAACAGAACCCAGAGGTTTAGTTGACGTTCATCTCCCTACGCTGTAACTTAGTGATCTGATATCATAGAAATAATAGTAATAGAACATCTTATTAAGTGTCTGCTGTTGTCAGTCAGCAGACACTTAACGAGGAGTAAGAGATTTGATTACCTCTGAATTAAGTACAACCAAATCATCAGTTAAGAACTATCCTCGCTGTAAACACACACACACACACACACACACACACACACACACACACACACACACACACACACACACACACACACACACACACACACACACACACACACACACACACACACACACACACACACACACACACACCTCCCCTTCCCTAGTCTCCCCTCTGCAGCGTTTAGAGACCTGACGACAGATGCAAAGGAAAGATGGCAGCTTTTTGCTTCCCAGCATGCTCTCTGTCTTTGTCTCGTGGTGAATGTCTGGGTATCTTTACAGCATCCTTAATCAATACACATTTATGATATTTACACTGAGTAAAACATTCAAACCACAGAGGTGCTTCTATTGGCTGCAGCAGTTCATCCAATAGTGATCTTCTACATATCTTGTGCATCATTTAAGACACAGATTCAGCCTGACATGTCAGATCAGATAAAGCTTGTGTGTGTAACTTGTAAACGCAACACTCTGTGGGGTAAATAAATGAGAGATTTTCGAATTCTGAAGTACATTTCATAAACCATGACCTTTACTCTGAGTACAGAGAAACGCACGGTCATGTCCTGCTTTGAGGGTCTTCTGAACACCATGTTCCGTAGTGTTTGATTCAGCATTGTAGTATGACTGAAGTTTAAATGACCCTGTTGATCTTATAGAGGTGGCACTTCTTCTCCTGAGCTCACGGTGAACGGCTGAAGTGTTACACAGGATATATGTGATTCCTCTTCTCTGTCAGGAACTGTAATTCAGTGTGTCGCTGACAGGTGGTACTATTGATCCGTGAATATGAGACGCTACAAACAGACTCAAAACATATATTCACCGTGTGTGTGTCTGGTGGGTGTGTGTGTGTGTGTGTGGTCTAGCATTACTATACTTGTATACATGGGGTGTGTGTGTGTGTGTGTGTGTGTGTGTGTGTGTGTGTGTGTGTGTGTGTGTGTGTGTGTGTGTGTGTGTGTGTGTGTGTGTGTGTTTAGACGTTAAAAATGACGACCAATTGTTAATGAAACACACGATCAAATGGAAATGACGCTGACTTGTTAATAATAATAAGGAAAGCATGAGAATCTGCTTCGTCTTTCAAATGGATGAAAGCCAGAACACGTGTTTTGACGGTAGCAACATTTTTTTTAGAAACGTTGTTATTGTTATTATGCCTTTGAATATTTTCAATTTGATCTCAGTTTGTCCCTGTTATTATTTATTTAGTTTTTTGTGTTATTTTTATTAAATATTATAATTATTGCTAGCATTATTTGAATTATAATTAGTATTATTATGTATTATTAATAGTAGTATTAGTTGTATCACTGTTATTTATGCGAATGGATTTAAAACACCGTACAACTTAGTATTAATAAGTAGAAGTATAGAACAGACGGTTTTGAGTAGATAATTATGTGTGTTAAACTTATTTTAAACTAGTAACGTTAGACCATCAGATTGTGAGGTGAATAAATATCACAAGTCTTGACCTCTTTTCTCTCCATAACTTAAATATTTCCTCTGTTACTCATTTTTTAAACAAGGAAGAACATCAAAGCAACAGTGTCACTAACACTCCTACCCCAAAACCTACTGCACCTGCCATTTGATGTTTAGGAATGAAGAAACTGGCTTTTCTCATGTTATTGTCCTTTTAAATCTCTGCATGCTACTACTACTACTACTAACACCATGTCCTCTCCGCTGCTCAGTCGTCCAGGTGGCGCCAAAACAATCCATACACCAGGCTTTTATTGTGAAACTTAAAGGGGACCTATTATGCTATATTGGAAACATATATTGAAGGGCCATACCTACAAAAAAGAGGAGGCGGAGCTAATTCCTGATCAGAATTCTACCGGAGATAAAGTTCAATTCTGCTGTGATAAAACGCCATCCTGTTTAAACCACATCAAGGATTATTTCTGAAACAGTATGGAGCTCAAATGCTTTTTCTCTTGCGGGTTTATCACAAGGTGAGTTCCTTTTTTAATTTCCTGCTTTTTAAACACATGTGCCCTTCAGTACAGGTTAGCTCTGAGTGTTAGCGAGGCTTGCTAATGTAAACAAAGACGAGATTACGTCCAAAACACGTCAGGCATTGTTTCTGATAGCAACTCTCTGTGGGTCCGCTGCCGATTTGACGTAATATCGGCAGCAAATCTGTATCCGCTCGTTGTACCCCCCGTTTTTAAAAGATTTGGGTACGGAGGAAAAGAGAAAGGGTTTTATTTTCTGACACACATTGATGTATGAAAGACATCACAAAGTGCATTTTGCATGATAGGTCCCCTTTAAAGTGTTTTGACATGTTGTCCAATGTACACCTTTAGTTATAAGAACAGGAATAAAACCCTCCATATTAATAATATGATAAGGATATTACTGACATAAAACTAAACTGATGACAACACAAAGGATTACATTGAGATGAAAGAATGGAGTGGAATGGTAAAGGATGAGACATATTAGAAATGTACAAAAAGCTACTTCATAAAAATGCAAAAATTATAGTTATTTAACAATTCATTATAATCACAATGTTGTCGTTGTCAAGTCAAAATATATCTATGCATCTATTTTTATAATATCTACACATGCTATATACAAAAACACACACAAAATATAGCTTCAAGAATTGCATAATTAAATCTACAGGTATGAATATTAGCATTTATGATTTTTCTGTGCACTTTTGTCGTGTTTGTTTTGCACCTGGCATTTCCTGACTGGCCTTGTGTTGATCATCATGAAGCTCTGGTAGCTGTGAGTAACTGGAGGTACTTCCACCTGACAGAAAAGAGTATACAAGTTTTTACTTTTCAATATTATTCAGATGCATATCTCATGCATGCATACTAAACACTGTGGTGACTGCAGTGGCCCCCAGGTCACATTGCTGCAATACATTTTGTACGATTAGGAACATTTCAAAACCGATACTCTGAATTTATTGATTCTGAAATCATCAATTCAGTGCTTTTAGTATTATAACAATTTCATTTTCACTTTGCTGGCTTCATCTGTGTGTTCCCGTGATGTATATTTGTACATATAGGCCTGTTACGGAAATGTTAAGTATGACTTTTATTGAGAATCACTGCTTCTTATTTATGATATCTGCCTAAATATTCAATTAAATGTTTCATCCGGAATATTTCCAAATATGCAATAAAAGATAAAATACAATAAAGAAATATATACAAACATAAGAAGTAAAATATCTAATAGATACAATAAAAAAACAGTGATTAAATACATTTATATTAAAACAATTGTTTTAAATGTGCAATAAAAAGTTCAAATATGATCAAAACAATTATATAAAACATAAGAAATGAGAGTGAAAATGTGCAATAACAGATACATAAAAACATATTTTACTTTACATAAACATAACAATTTAAGGTAAGATTGTGTAATGAAATATTAAATAAAATAAAATGTACTACGATATATAATATATTACAAGATATAGTGGAGTATAAGTATTCATATTAAAACAATTCGTAGTGAAATGTAGGAAGGAAGTATTATTGTTTTTGAAATAGGTCGATATATATAGTATTAAATATGACTCTTTTTCTTCTTCAAGCGTACACCTTTCCCTCTCTGTCGCTCTCTTTTCTGCTTACTGTAGCTCGATTAAAAGCAGCTGAGCAGCACTTCACCCCCGACAACAACAACAAAAAGCGCAGACACATTTCCAGGTAAAAAGGGAGCAATCAAAACGGCCCACCGACACAACACGCTCGACTGATTCAATCCGCTCTACCTCTGCTCCAGGTTACAGTGAGGATCAAATACGCAATTACATTATTCAAAATGGCTTTACCGGTTTGAGGAGGGGAGGTGTGAGAGAGGCGGGGGAGGGGCGGCTGCTCCTTAAAGGTAAGGGCTGAATCAATGGGATCGATAACGCAGGGTTTGTCTGTCTTTCATCAGCTCTCTGCTACACATCAGTGTGTTGCTAAATGCGTCTCTAACGGCAACCACCATCAGCAGAAAAGATCTCCGGACTCTGCGTGAGTCAGCTGTCTGTTTACCATCACGGTCATCAAAGCCACAATCTCAGCCATTGTTACATCATCGTCTGCATCACTATGTTTACCGGAGAAACACATTTTCACAACGTTTAATCAGAATCAGAAGACCTGATTTAGTCCCAAAGACGGGACATTTATTACAGCTATCCAGAGGCGGGAGAAGTACTCAGATCGTGTACTTGAGTAAAAGTAGAATTACTCAGATCTTGTACTTCAGTAAAAGTAGAAGAACTCAGATCTTGTACTTGAGCAAAAGTAGAAGTACTCAGATCTTGTACTTGAGTAAAAGTAGAAGAACTCAGATCTTGTACTTGAGTAAAAGCAGAAATACTCAGATAGTGTACTTGAGTAAAAGTAGAAGTACTCAGATATTGTCCTTGAGTAAAAGCAGAAGTACTCAGATCTTGTACTTGAGTAAAAGCAGAAGTACTCAGATCTTGCACTTGAGTAAAAGTAGAAGTATCAGAGTGTAGGAATACTCTGTTGAAGTAAAAGTAGAAGTACTCAGGTCTTGTTCTTGAGTAAAAGTAGAAGTACTCAGATCTTGCACTTGAGTAAAAGTATAAGTACTCAGATCTTGCACTTGAGTAAAAGTATAAGTACTCAGATCTTGTACTTGAGTAAAAGTATAAGTACTCAGATCTTGTACTTGAGTAAAAGCAGAAGTACTCAGATCTTGCACTTGAGTAAAAGCAGAAGTACTCAGATCTTGCACTTAAGTAAAAGGAGAAGCACTCAGATCTTGCACTTAAGTAAAAGGAGAAGCACTCAGATCGTGTACTTGAGTAAAATTAGAAGTACTCAGATCTTGTACTTGAGTAAAAGTATAAGTACTCAGATCTTGTACTTGAGGAAAAGCAGAAGTACTCAGATCTTGCACTTGAGTAAAAGCAGAAGTACTCAGATCTTGCACTTAAGTAAAAGGAGAAGCACTCAGATCGTGTACTTGAGTAAAATTAGAAGTACTCAGATCTTGTACTTGAGTAAAAGTAGAAGTACTCAGATCTTGTACTTGAGTAAAAGTAGAAGTACTCAGATCTTGCACTTAAGTAAAAGGAGAAGCACTCAGATCGTGTACTTGAGTAAAATTAGAAGTACTCAGATCTTGTACTTGAGTAAAAGTAGAAGTACTCAGATCTTGCACTTGAGTAAAAGTAGAAGTACTCATATCTTGTACTTGAGTAAAAGTAGAAGTACTCAGATCTTGTACTTGAGTAAAAGTAGAAGTACTCAGATCTTGTACTTCAGTAAAAGTAGAAGTACTCAGATCTTGCACTTGAGTAAAAGCAGAAGTACTCAGATCTTGTACTTGAGTAAAAGTAGAAGTACTCAGATCTTGCACTTGAGTAAAAGTAGAAGTACTCAGATCTTGTACTTGAGTAAAAGTAGAAGTACTCAGATCTTGTACTTGAGTAAAAGTAGAAGTATCAGAGTGTAGGAATACTCTGTTACAGTAAAAGTAGAAGTACTCAGGTCTTGTTCTTGAGTAAAAGTAGAAGTACTCAGATATTTTACTTGAGTAAAAATAGAAGTATTCAGATCTTGTACTTGACTAAAAGTAGAAGTACTCAGATCTTGTCCTTGAGTAAAAGTAGAAGTACTCAGATCTTGTACTTGAGTACAAATAGAAGTACTCAGATCTTGTACTTGAGTAAAAGTAGAAGTACCAGAGTGTAGGAATACTCTGTCACAGTAAAAGTCCTGCATTCAAAATGTTCCTCAAGTGAAAGTAGAAAAGTATTCTCATCTAAATATAGTGAAAGACAGTAAAAGTAGTCGTTGTTTGATTGGTCCATTTCAGAATAATATATATGATATGTTTTATAATGATTGATCATGAAAGTGTTCTCAAAGCTGGTGAAGGTGCAGCTAGTCTGAAAGACTTTGTAGACTGCAGGGTAGCTGGTGGATTCACTCCAGGTGGAACTAAAGTGCACAAGCTCAGAACGCTAAATAATAAACCCAGTTCACACAACTATTTATTTAATATCTTCATCAGTAATACTTTAATTTGTGCTCCTAATCCCAGTCCATTTTTAACCATCTCCAATGTAATTATCCTTATTCCAAAACCGTTGCCATGGCGAGCTTAGAAATCATTACCATCACCATCTGTCTGTGTTGTGTTTTTGCCATGTCTAGTTCTGTCTTTGGTTTCCTGTCTCCGTGTTCACCCCCCGTCTCGTCTGTTACGGCCTACAGATATTGGACCCAAAGCAAAAGACTTAGAGAGAGATGGTCAAAAACAACAAGTTGTATTTAAGCAGAGCGTGAACAACGGCAGTGGAGGCAGGAAGCTGGCTGCTGGCTCCTCCCAGTAGCAGACGAGGCACACCTGTTTCCACTCACCTCTTCACCTGTTGATTTAAAAGCCCGGTTCTCTTGCCACTTCCCTGCCAGATAATTCCTTTGTGTTCCGACCCTCCGGTGTGTCTCGCTGCTCTCCTCGTCCCTGTGATCTTTTTGCTTGGATTTTTGCCTCCTCTTCCTGACGTCTCCGTGCCAGCCAGCTTCCTGCCTCCACTGCCGTTGTTCTGTGCCTCTGCTTAAATAAAACTTTTTGTTTTTGACCAAATCTCTATGTCTTTTGCTTTGGGGTCCAATATCTCTAGGCCGTAACAGACGAGACGGGGGGTGAACACAGAGACAGGAAACCATAGACAGAACTCGACATGGCAAAAACACAACACAGACAGATGGTGACAAATGAAGCTCAGCGCAAGTTCAGGCAGGAAGACCTATCACTCCGTATTGCTGGTCATGGCAATACTCGCTCCCTCCACTAGATGACAGGGAGCGCCACTCCTTAGCCAACCTATCACTTCCCTCCATTCACAAGCCTAATTATCGCACCTGTTAATCCCTCTATATATGCTCTCCCCTTTTCTATCAGCTGTCTTTCAGGTGTCAACGCGCAACCCTCCTCCACCCCTTCGCCTCCTGCTTCCAACTCAGGGCCAAGCTCAACCTTCTCCCTTCCAACCGGACCTAACCACTTATCACCACCACCAGGTCTAGACCCAGGGGGGTTAATCGGAAACGGTTCTTTCCCTTCCCGAATGATGTCCTACAAAACCTGGGCCTAATCGCCAAAACACATTTCATCCACCTGTTATAAACTGTCATCATTATGTTTCATTGATATAATGTGACCGATAATAAACATGTATTCCATACATCACGTCTCTCCTGATTGAACCATCGTTACTTCTAGCCTGTTTATCACCCAGTCAAAGGGTTCGGCCATATCGCCACAATCCTCATCGTATTACCATAATACTGTCCCATACTGCCTAGTTGTTGTCGTGTGCTGTGCTGAAGCGCAATTCTGTATTCACTGTATTTATTATTATCTGTGTATTTATTCCTATTTATACATTTCCCATCTATTTACCTTTATTTGTGTATCATTTATTTCGGTACATACTTCTGATAATTGTGTAACTGACTGTTTCGCAATCTGGTTACACCATCCTTAAATTTCGTTACACTGTGCTTGCATTTTTGTAATGACAATAAAGTAATCTAATCTAATAAGTGTCCACAAACTAAATCCTCATCATCATCATCAAAATCAGTCTTGAAACCATAATGCTCAGTACCTGGCAATCATATCATAATATTCAATATCACTTTTAACACCATCTATGATCATCACTTTCATAATTTTAATGATCAACATCCATCAGTCCCTCTGTCATCATCAAAACCACCCTCAGCAATATCACTATAATGAAGATAATAATAGTAAACGTGCAAAACGCTACTGATTTGTTCAGAAATAATAATATATTACGTTCAGTTCTATATCTGGCGTTAAGGATTAAGGCTGCACCAAAGATTTGAATGTCTGCCGCCACATGCTACGACCGCATGACCCTAAAACCCCTTTTGTTATTGTGGTTATAAAAATATAATTTATGGTGCTGTGACATTGCTTCTCGAGCTCCTCGTTAAAAAGGACTTCCTTTGTGAGAAAAACGCTTTCGTCAGCAGCGAAAATGTTGTTTTCAAGGGTTTTCAGGCCAAAAAATACGAACTAAAGCAGAATATGTTATTTAAAAAAGTATGTTTTAAATAATTTATCAAACGCTCATATATCCTACTCAGATATTATACCCTAACAAAACGTACTGTTACAGAGAAAGTATATATTAGCAACATTATTTAAAAGTGACTTATCATGCAGAGCGGGCCATTTGAGAAAGATATATAATTTTTTATGGTGAAAGGTGGCATTTATATGAATTACTTGCTGGGTAGTTTGACCTATAATAATATGATTTTATGACGTTCCACCACTGGGAACAATATGAGGTTATCACCACTGGAATCTAATACTAAAAATATTATTCTTTATCTACAACTGGTTGGAAATTCTATAGGTTTCAAATGTCAAAGTCATAAATTAAGCTTTTGAAGTCTTTGGTAAAGCCCTGTTTGTGCATGTAATCCTCATTGACCGTGACTTGTATATCCTTTTCTATTATTACACATGCGGCACACAGTGAATTTCAGTGGACACCTCTGCAGGTTCATTACTTGGTGCTTTTGGAGAATCGAAACCCCTCCAGCCTTTTGATTTTCACAAGAAATACACTGACCCAGAGTCCCTGAGATGCAGGCGCCAGTTCATCGTTTCATAAGTGTTAAAACAGGCTAAATAAGTGGTGAAATTATCCTTATATAGACACAGAAACCACTATATCGGTTGGCATCTTTTGAGACTTACATTTCAGAAACACAATCAGCAGTAAGCACCCACTGCTGACCAAAAGGTCAAGCCTTTCCAATATGGCCACTGAGAGGCATTATTCTACCTTTGAAGCCTTTTCTCTATTCACTTGAAATGGTTTGAGTCGAGTGCCGAGCTTCACTAGCTGCTAACACTCGCAGCAAACCCATCAGGGTGCTATACCGAGGAGTCAAGGGCTGCTGAACGTTAATAGAAACATCAAGGTGATGCTTTACTGAAGCCGCCATTTCAAGTGAATATGGAGAAGCAGAGAGGCCAGGCGAAGAAGACATGGAGAGTAAGAGATGGGTGGCTGAAGGGGAAAGGGAGAGACAAAGGAGAGTGAAGATGATAAAGGATTTAGGGGACAAGAGGTGATGCAGCGTGTTCATTGAAGACGGTTGAAGCGAAAGACGGTAGGAAAGGGAACCAAAAGAGAACATTAGTGTCAGTCCCACAGAAAACATACAAATAGTTCCTCCTTTTGGGACGATCAAGGTGGATATCACTCTGCGTAGTTATGAGTCGTCGTTATGCTAGCTTAGCATGAAGCACAACGCATTTTTGAACCTGGAAAGACACCTGGCTAGCACTTTCCCTTCTTCCAAACGTTTTGCTATGAGCTAAGCTAGGCTAACGACGTCCTGACTCTTGCTTATCACACAAAAATGTCAACGATATCTTCTTCTCTTCTCACGTTCAGTAAGATAGCAAACAAATGTACTTTACAAAATACGACTACTACACTAAAAGCCTTTAAGGTCACTGAAACTAGGGTTTTCTGAAAGCTCTTTATAGTGTCGACATAGTCTATGGTTGACATGCAGTTTTGGGTTTTATCCTGTTGCTAGTATCTCCTCTGTAAGGCGTCAGTCATGAGGCAAACATTAGTGCTATCGTGGCATAAATACATCCTTGAACATGGCGTAATAGCATTTCCACCAGGACTTTTTACATAACTACACGAAAATGCTGTTATTCTTTTAATACATTGAGCAACAGAGGCGTCATGCGCTAACGAGTTAGCTAACAGCTAAATCCAACACCCCCACTAAACAGATGCTTTTCAAACGTCTTCCATTTGTGTGTGTGTGTGTGTTTGTGCGTGACCCACTGGTCTTGACAGCACTTTAATTGTGTTTGCATCTGAACGGGAATGCTCTTAAAGCAGTGCTTGTATGGTGGGTTTTATTTTGAGAGAATCAGGAACAAATCTCTCCAAAAACCTGTGTAGGCTAAACCTGCGCTAAGCCGTAGCTAAAGCTTAATTGAAGTAGATGTGTTGATAGCAACTCTTTCATAGACTCCATCATTGTCACATTCCCTGGTCACATGATGTGTCGATACGTCATCGTGACCATGGGCATTCAATCATTTGGTCAAATATATTTCCACAGCTATTTGATTCCCCGCTCTAAATGACTACTATCGATACTCCATTGTCACTTAAATCTATGATGGAACTTCTTACAGCTAAAATTAAAGAATGTAATAACGTTAATATGGACGACACGTATTAAATATTAAGACACATTGATTTTCCAAGTGTGTTTGAATTATTTAAATTAATCCTTTGATTGCAAGCATGTCATTAGCTTAGTCGAGATTGCTTATTAGATTTATTTCAATTTTATGTTTTTGTGTATGGGGTTGCATTTAACTCATGTGTGTTAAGGAAATAAAGACAAGGAAATAAAGTATATTAAAAGTTTAAAGAGAGGAAGTGAGTAAGACGGCAAGCTTTGGTTTAATTTTACAGAGGGGGGGGGGGCTCAGCAGCCATTAGAGACTGTTTTCATCCTCACCACACAGATAGATCACAGCCTGGCAGCTTTGCCGCGATGGCCTCCATCTCCCAGCTGTGCATGTTTCCTTTTGCTGATGGACACTATTTCCAACATTAGAAATGGCAGAGCTACTCACAAGATATTGAAGTAGTAGAAGTTAGCTCAAGCTGGCAGTGAGAGTTAAACTGTGAGTCTCCACAATCGTCAAGAAGCAGTAGTAAGATTAGCATTAAGAATGAAGGAAGTAGTGTGCTAAGCTTGTATGACAATCCTGCTGTATACCAATAAAATCACTTCATCCCAAAACACAAACAAGAAGGTGTGTCAATACCTAATAAGCATTTGATTAGTACCAATAATCATTGAAAGACACCACACACTGTGTTATAATATAAGATGTGAAGCCAGTCTCCCGAGTCACGTAATGAAACCCAATTGGACTTAAGCTGATCATTGATCATTCAGTCAAAACAACTAAAATGCTAATGCGATAACGCTAACACACACTTTCTGACCACAACATAGGTGTTTCTCCCTCGCCAGGTTCTGTACAACTGAGCTCCTGATAGATACAATACATCCATGTTATAGCTGATGCTTATCCAAAGGGACTTAAACACAGTAGCAAATGTGGTATCCACAATGTATTTAAGGAGGCTCTGTTCTGCTTGTTTTGGTTTTCCCTTCCCTGTAGTGTGTTATATCGGTTTGTGTGCATGTAGATGGTCTGCAAAGTGTCAGGGTTTGAGTTGTGTTGTGTCTACTTGTGTTTTCCTCCTTGTTTCTTGTCTGGTCCTTCTCCCTGTGTTTTCCTCCATGTCGTTAGCTTCCCTGGTGTGTCTAATTCAGTGGTTCTCAAATGGGGGTACGCGGACCCCTAGTGGTACGTTGGAGTACTGCAGGGGGTACGTGACATTTATTTTATGTTAATGAAAAAAAAAAAATACCAATTTCAGGAAAAGTAAGGAAGTTTGAGCGGTGTGGGTTTTATATTAACAGAGTTACACATATTTCAAAACGCGTAATAACTGCAGTGGCCTTTCTGTCACTGAGAATAACAAAGACCCTCAGTGAAGCTCAAGCCCATATTTCACTACATTGTACAACTTATTAAAAAGATCAGTTCAATGCAACTAATGTCATCCTAGTGTTATTGCATGATGTTAAAATTGGTTTGCCATGAATTTAGTGATGGATTGTAAACATTTGAAATGTAGCATTTAAGTGTTTCTCAGTTACAATGTTGTTGTTTTAATAAATCAGACACCGATAGTGCAGCGCTGTGCTGTACCTCTTTATAGGCTTTTCTTCCCTAACAAATAGTTTTTGCGCTGATCAGGGGGTACTTGGCTGCATTTCTTTTTCAAAGGGGGGTACATTATTGAAAACAGTTTGAGAACCACTGGTCTAATTGTCTGATTGTGTTCACCTGTTGCCCTTGTGTTGCTCCTCCCCTGCCCGGCTGTTTCTCGTCTCGTGATTACCCCTGCCTGTATTCAGTCTCTTCCTGTGTTCGGTGTCGGTTCATTGTTTGTTTTCCCTCTCCCCCTTCATGTTGGTCACGATCGTTTTTTGGGTATGTTATTTTCTTCGTGTGACCTATGGATTATCCTTGCCATGTTTTTTGTTGATCGGCTTTTTTTAAGAATAAAGCTTGCTTTTGTTTATAGAGCTTTATCTTTTTGTAGTCTGCATTTTGGGTCCTACGTCTTTCCGCGATCTAAACAGTGACCGTAACACAAAGGCTAAAATCCCACATTTCTCTCCCACACCACGTCTGTCTGAAACGCCGCCATTGAAGTCCTTTGCTCACTTCTGTAAGATATTGAGATCACTATGTAACATTTGCACTTCTATTGGCTAGCGCTCCAACACATTGTACGTGATAGGCTAAGGGGCGGGACATCTCTAAGCGGTTGACCAATCACAACAACCATACCAAATCAGAGCAGACTGGGCTCTGGTTTCAGACAGAGGGGGAAATGAGGTGCTGCAGCACAGACAGTATGAGAAAAATAAAGAGCTTTTTGAACATTAAAGCAAGGAGACATGTAGAGACACTACATACTGATATACACCTGAACATCAGCAGGAGAGGACTCTTTAAAGTAAAGACACTACATACTGATATACACCTGAACATCAGCAGGAGAGGACTCTTTAAAGTAGAGACACTACATACTGATATACACCTGAACATCAGCAGGAGAGGACTCTTTAAAGTAGAGACACTACATACTGATATACACCTGAACATCAGCAGGAGATGACTCTTTAAAGTAGAGACACTACATACTGATATACACCTGAACATCAGCAGGAGAGGACTCTTTAAAGTAGAGACACTACATACTGATATACACCTGAACATCAGCAGGAGAGGACTCTTTAAAGTAGAGACACTACATACTGATATACACCTGAACATCAGCATGAGAGGACTCTTTAAAGTAGAGACACTACATACTGATATACACCTGACCATCAGCAGGAGAGGACTCTTTAAAGTAGAGACACTACATACTGATATACACCTGAACATCAGCAGGAGAGGACTCTTTAAAGTAGAGACACTACATACTGATATACACCTGAACATCAGCAGGAGAGGACTCTTTAAAGTAGAGACACTACATACTGATATACACCTGAACATCAGCAGGAGAGGACTCTTTAAAGTAGAGACACTACACACTGATATACACCTGAACATCAGAAGGAGAGGACTCTTTAAAGTAGAGACACTACATACTGATATACACCTGAACATCAGCAGGAGAGGACTCTTTAAAGGAGAGACACTACATACTGATATACACCTGAACATCAGCAGGAGAGGACTCTTTAAAGTAGAGGCACTCCACACTGATATACACCTGAACATCAGCAGGAGAGGACTCTTTAAAGTAGAGACACTACATACTGATATACACCTGAACATCAGCAGGAGAGGACTCTTTAAAGTAGAGACACTACATACTGATATACACCTGAACATCAGCAGGAGAGGACTCTTTAAAGTAGAGACACTACATACTGATATACACCTGAACATCAGCAGGAGAGGACTCTTTAAAGTAGAGACACTACATACTGATATACACCTGAACATCAGCATGAGAGGACTCTTTAAAGTAGACACACTATATACTGATATACACCTGAACATCAGCAGGAGAGGACTCTTTAAACCAGAGACACTACATACTGATATACACCTGAACATCAGCAGGAGAGGACTCTTTAAAGGAGAGACACTACATACTGATATACACCTGAACATCAGCAGGAGAGGACTTTTTAAAGTAGAGGCACTCCACACTGATATACACCTGAACATCAGCAGGAGAGGACTCTTTAAACCAGAGACACTACATACTGATATACACCTGAACATCAGCAGGAGAGGACTCTTTAAAGTAGAGACACTACATACTGATATACACCTGAACATCAGCAGGAGAGGACTCTTTAAAGTAGAGACACTACATACTGATATACACCTGAACATCAGCAGGAGAGGACTCTTTAAACTAGAGACACTACATACTGATATACACCTGAACATCAGCATGAGAGGACTCTTTAAAGTAGATACACTACATACTGATATACACCTGACCATCA
This sequence comes from Pseudochaenichthys georgianus, assembly GCF_902827115.2. Lineage (NCBI taxonomy): Eukaryota > Metazoa > Chordata > Actinopteri > Perciformes > Channichthyidae > Pseudochaenichthys > Pseudochaenichthys georgianus. The sequence continues at coordinate 1,848,454 of NC_047514.1, read as the reverse complement.
GCAGGAGAGGACTCTTTAAAGTAGAGACACTACATACTGATATACACCTGAACATCAGCAGGAGAGGACTCTTTAAAGTAGAGACACTACATACTGATATACACCTGAACATCAGCAGGAGAGGACTCTTTAAAGTAGAGACACTACATACTGATATACACCTGAACATCAGCAGGAGAGGACTCTTTAAAGTAGAGACACTACACACTGATATACACCTGAACATCAGAAGGAGAGGACTCTTTAAAGTAGAGACACTACATACTGATATACACCTGAACATCAGCAGGAGAGGACTCTTTAAAGGAGAGACACTACATACTGATATACACCTGAACATCAGCAGGAGAGGACTCTTTAAAGTAGAGGCACTCCACACTGATATACACCTGAACATCAGCAGGAGAGGACTCTTTAAAGTAGAGACACTACATACTGATATACACCTGAACATCAGCAGGAGAGGACTCTTTAAAGTAGAGACACTACATACTGATATACACCTGAACATCAGCAGGAGAGGACTCTTTAAAGTAGAGACACTACATACTGATATACACCTGAACATCAGCAGGAGAGGACTCTTTAAAGTAGAGACACTACATACTGATATACACCTGAACATCAGCATGAGAGGACTCTTTAAAGTAGACACACTATATACTGATATACACCTGAACATCAGCAGGAGAGGACTCTTTAAACCAGAGACACTACATACTGATATACACCTGAACATCAGCAGGAGAGGACTCTTTAAAGTAGAGACACTACATACTGATATACACCTGAACATCAGCAGGAGAGGACTCTTTAAAGTAGAGACACTACATACTGATATACACCTGAACATCAGCAGGAGAGGACTCTTTAAAGTAGAGACACTACATACTGATATACACCTGAACATCAGCAGGAGAGGACTCTTTAAAGGAGAGACACTACATACTGATATACACCTGAACATCAGCAGGAGAGGACTTTTTAAAGTAGAGGCACTCCACACTGATATACACCTGAACATCAGCAGGAGAGGACTCTTTAAACCAGAGACACTACATACTGATATACACCTGAACATCAGCAGGAGAGGACTCTTTAAAGTAGAGACACTACATACTGATATACATCTGAACATCAGCAGGAGAGGACTCTTTAAAGTAGAGACACTACATACTGATATACACCTGAACATCAGCAGGAGAGGACTCTTTAAAGTAGAGACACTACATACTGATATACACCTGAACATCAGCAGGAGAGGACTCTTTAAAGTAGAGACACTACATACTGATATACACCTGAACATCAGCAGGAGAGGACTCTTTAAAGTAGAGACACTAAACACTGATATACACCTGAACATCAGCAGGAGAGGACTCTTTAAAGTAGAGACACTACATACTGATATACACCTGAACATCAGCAGGAGAGGACTCTTTAAAGTAGAGACACTACATATTGATATACACCTGAACATCAGCAGGAGAGGACTCTTTAAAGTAGAGACACTACATATTGATATACACCTGATCATCAGCAGGAGAGGACTCTTTAAAGTAGAGACACTACATACTGATATACCCCTGAACATCAGCAGGAGAGGACTCTTTAAAGTAGAGACACTACATATTGATATACACCTGATCATCAGCAGGAGAGGACTCTTTAAAGTAGAGACACTACATACTGATATACACCTGGACATCAGCAGGAGAGGACTCTTTAAAGTAGAGACACTACATACTGATATACACCTGGACATCAGCAGGAGAGGACTCTTTAAAGTAGAGACACTACATACTGATATACACCTGAACATCAGCAGGAGAGGACTCTTTAAAGGAGAGACACTGATATCAACCTGAAAATGAGTATGATAGGGCCCCTTTAATAAAATGCAAGGCTTGGAATAGATCACTGGATGTAAATAGCTTATTATGCACTCCGAGCTAACAGGTAGATTTTCCTCATTTAGCATTTTCATAGCCAGACAGTGGAGAGAACAAGAGAGCGAAGGAGAGGTGGAGACTGAGGGAAACAAAAGGAAAGAAGAGAAAGAGAGAGAGAGATCAATAAAGCAGCTGAATATAAACCATGGCCGTCTGTCAGGACACACTCAGACGGACAGGCTTCATTCTGGAAGAGAAAAAGATGGATAGCACAAAGGGCTCGCTCTGTCTCTGTGTCTCGAAGCATTTTATTGCACTCTCTCCTCATCACTTTCGTCTCTCCCAGTTCTCAATTTGTCCCTTTCCTGCGGGTCTTTGTTCTTCTTTTGCTTCATCCATCTTCCTCGTTTCTCTTTCATCATCTCTCTTTTGTCCTCATTATCGCTCTCTAACTCTCTTCTCTATTGTCTTCCTTCCTCAAAGTCTTTTGCCTCTGTGTCTCCTTCCCCTCCTTCCCCTCCTTCATCTTCCTGTCCCTCCTACTTTTCTCTTTTCTCTTTTCTCCATGTCTCTCCTCTTCCTTCTCTCTCCGTGTATATATTTTTTTATTGCACCATTACCACTTAAGCCTTGGTATCCATTACACAGAGGGCATATAAGTGCAGGGTAAGTAGTGAAGTCGCCCTTCCACACACACTTCGCTGCTCGCGTGTGGCGCCACATTTGGACGCTTTGACACGGAGCTGAGCGATGTTTTGATGAAATCATTAATCAGCTGTTACATGGGTACAATGTGTGTGTGATGTGGTCATGATGTCACTGCACTGACTATCCCCCCAAACTGTTAACTGTCATTTAATAAAGCCTACACTCCAGTTTTGATGATAAGTCATAGGGTTTGGAATGAAATTTAATAAGGACACTAACATTAAAAAAACACTACTTTTAGCGACCAATTTAAACGGTGAGAACCAAATCAGTAAAAAGAAAAAAATTACGGGGGTGAATTATTGAAGTATAACACTAACATAGAAGGTATTTGTTTCCCTAACTGATGCTTACGGTACGTCCACACAGCAGCTTCAGAAGAAACTTCCACCGCTTCCACCGCTTCTCTGCCCATTGACTTTGAATGGGGATGACGTCACTTTGCCTCGCTTTTCGCCGAACTGCATTGTGGGGGAGCGAAGCGAAGATTTCCAAGATTTCCAGGATTCAAAAGTTGAGCAATGTTCAACTTTTGAAGCTGAGCTGGATGCGCCAGCCAATCAAACACGTTTATGCAAATCTGACAGTAGAAGCGCTAGCCAATCAAACCGCGTGTAAGCAGGGAGAACCAGACCGCAGTTCATTTCCTCATATTCCAAACGAGAAATTACGGTAGCAAATCACCCGGTTCTTTACGACCAGAACTATTAAAGGCATACAAACCGGAGGAACCGGGCATGGAGGGAGGTGGCAGAGGCAGTGGGTGAAACTGGTAGGTTTTCGCCTGTTTGGGGAGTTTATATATATATATATATTGCTCGCATAAAATCCCCGGGGTTTTTTGCTTTGTATGTCGGGGGCGGGAGATTCACGTGATTGGTTGTTGGTCGCATTGCTCGCAAAAAATCCCCAAGCTGTCAGACACGCCCAGCTCCAAGATTTTCAAGATTTTTGAAAAGCTGCTGTGTGGACGTACCGTTAGGGCTTATGATGAAGCAGTGCTAGTGTAACTATCTTAAAATGTCCTAAGAAATCGTATCATTACTACCTTATTTTTATGTTTTTCCTACGGGAATCTATGTTAGTGTGATACTTCAATAATTCACCCCCGTAATTTTTTTTTTTTACTGATTTGATTTTCACCGTTTAAATTGGTCGCTAAAAGTATTACTTGAAGTCATTCAGGGTGGTTTTTGTTATGTTAGTGTCCTTTTTAAATTGCATTTCTGAGTCTAAAGTGCAGATATATTCAACGTCACGAACTCTAAAAAAGCCCACCAGTTAGACTTAATCTAGATAGAGATTTAGGACTCCAATATCACCTTGATCAAAACAATGGTCATAGGCAATTTGACCATCTAATATTACGTCTGTTACGGCCCGTCCACACTACAGTGTCGGAAGCATCGGCAACTCCAATCTGCCCATTCACTTTGAATGGGGTGACGTCACGTTGCCTCGCTTTTTCGCCGAACTGAATTGTGGGTAGCAGAGCGGTCCGTCTCCGCCGGAGACGCCGGAGTAGCCAGCGCCAGCCAATCAAATCCCGTTTCGGAAAATCTGACAGCTGAAGCCGTAGCCAAACAAACCGCGTCTAAGCTGGGAGAGATATCCCGCCGTTCATTTCTATATTTCAAAAAAAGTTGGAGGAGAAACTAACTATCGCCGTAGCAAATCACCCGGTTTTGTATGACCAGACCCTCTTCTCCTACCGGGATACAAACCGGAGGAACCAGGCATGGAGGGAGGTGGCAGAGACAGTGGGGAAACTGGTAGGTTTTCGCCTGTTTGGGGAGTTTATATATTTATATATATTGCTCCCATAAAATCCCCGGGGGTTTTTGCTTTGTATGTCGGGGGCGGGAGATGCATGTGATTGGTTGTTGGTCGCATTGCTTGAATAAAATCCCCAAGCTACAGACACGCCCAGCTCCAAACTTTTTTTGAAGCTGTAGTGTGGACGCTCCGTTAGTCTGAAAAACACCGTCAACCACATACTAAGTTACCACCAAGCAAGTCAAATCAACCCCGACATGTTCTCTTTGTATTACTAGCTTTCTGGTTAAGAGCTAATGTTTACATGCAGTTATACGGTGCTTCTGAGTAACTCATAAGTCATCAAAACCGAGAGAGATGATATAAAATAGCATTTTCCCCTCGAGTAGTAGCAGGAGTATTGCAGTACATTACATGTTACCGACTACATGAGATGCTGAGGCTCAGCATGGCAGGGGCACACACACTTGATGCATCACATCTCAGCACTTAAACTCACACACACAGATGTATACACAGACTGCACTGTAGCAATCAGCCATCCACTATAAGCTTTTGTGTGTGTGTGCATGTGTGTGTGTGTGTGTGTGTGTGTGTGTGTGTGTGTGTGTGTGTGTGTGTGTGTGTGTGTGTGTGTGTGTGTGTGTGTGTGTGTGTGTGGTTCTTAATGCACCACGATGATTTCCTCCTTCCATGCTGACACGATAAATGGAAACGGAATAACAGACTATCTCAGTGTCTCTGTTTCTCCCACACAAACACACACACTGTACAATAACTGAGAGCATGGATGAATCTGTCAGACTATCCTCTAACAAAATGCAAAGTTGAAGTTTGAAATGTGGTAAGGGAGACTAGTAGCTTGATCATCATTTGAACTTGAGAAAAAAAGATTTTAGTTGAAAGTGTCTATTTCTATCACCCGGGAAATAAGCCACCCAAGTTAATGTTGGTGCTATTTTTTTCTTCTAAGCCAACTGTTTGTGTTTCAAAAAGTGGAATATTTCCTTTTGCCTCCACTTCAAGATGTTCATAATTCAGAGGCGGGCCTCGAAAAAGTTATGGTTGAAAACCCTTTCTTTAAAACATTGATGGTATCTGTTCTACATTGATATTAATACATCCTGTACCACATCACATGTACAGACAAACGGATAGATCCATGTCTTTGACTTATTGTACCGAGGAGGAACAAAGGGAGAGAATAAGTGTGTGTGTGTGTGTGTGTGTGTGTGTGTGTGTGTGTGTGTGTGTGTGTGTGTGTGTGTGTGTGTGTGTGTGTGTGTGTGTGTGTGTGTGTGTGTGTGTGTGTGTGTGTGTGTGTCTAAGCAGTCAGAGGGACCTTTGTCCGGTGATGTCACCACAGACCGTGTGGACATACAGATTATCCACTGATAAACCATCTCTCTGGACACGCACGCACACACACACACACACACACACACACACACACACACACACACACACACACACACACACACACACACACACACACACACACACACACACACACACACACACACACACACACACACACACACACACACACACACACACACACACTGTAATGTATCTCCAGTTGTTTACCAGAAGAAACGGGCTGACCAATCACAGCTTCTGGTGACTCAGTGATGTCATTGAGCTGATGAGGAAATGGCCTCAGAGGAGTTTGATGTCATCCCCCTCTCTCTCTCTCTCTCTCTCTCTCTCTCTCTCTCTCTGTCTTCTTCTCTCCTTTTCCATTTCCATCTCCCCTCTGTTTCTTTTTAATTATCAAGCTGCTTTTCAACAATTCAACACCGACAACATCAAAACAATGCTAATGAAATGTAGTCACTGGGCTCTGGCTCTGATTTGTGTTGTTAATCAATACAGTTGTCATCAGACATTTTTGACGAGTTAATTGTTGCATTAGCTGGACGCTCAAGGCCCTTAAACACCAAGCTGACAATTGGCCGGTCAATGTGGAGTTGACGGTGAGCCTCATCTTTACTTTGTGTCTCGAACCGTCTCCACATTCTGCCCTGTTCAAAATAAATCACTCTGATTGGCTTTTAAGCTTTAGCGAATCAGAGCACAAGAACAGCAACACGTGGAGAACAGCAACAACCTAAATCCAGAGGGCGCCCAAACACATATTCAGGACATCTGAGTGATGTGATATGTTCGGCAAATGCTGGTTTGTTTTAATGTGTGTTACTTAAAGGGGACCTATCATGCAACATGCACTTTGTGATGTCTTTCATACATCAATGTGTGTCCCCGGTGCGTCGGGGAACTCACGCAGCGGCAGAAAATAAAACCCTTTCTCTTTTCCTCCGTACCCAAATCTTTTAAAAACGGGGGTACAACGAGCGGACACATATTTGCTGCCGATCTGACGTCAAATCGGCGTCAAAAGTTGCTATCAGAAACAATGCCTGACATGTTTTGGACGTAATCTCGTCTTTGTTGACATTAGCAAGCCTCGCTAACACTCAGAGCTAACCTGTACTGGAGAGTACAGTATTGATGTGGTTTAGAACAGGATGGCGTTTTATCACAGCAGAATTTAACTTTATCTCCGGTAGAATTCTGATCAGGCATTAGCTCCGCCTCCTATTTTCTTTTTTTCCAAGCTAAGGACCCAAAATCCGCGTTTCTCTAACAGGGCTGCAACAGAGGGGTTTGAGGCACGGCTACAACGGGGGATCTGTTTGGTATTTTAAGCAACAAACTTCACAGACGGATGTTTTGTATAGGTATGGCCCTACAATATATGTTTCCAATATCGCAATAGGTCCACTTTAACAACGGTCTGTATATCCAAAGTATTTTCGGATTCCTTTGGTGATTGAATACATGCTACTGCTGCAGAGTGAAGAACGCATGTGTTAGTTGGCCAATGAGCGGCTGATTGGTGGCCATCAATGTGTGTCTGGGCCTTCAGTGTTGGTCTCATAGCAGTGCAAGGATGCAGGGAGAGTAATGGATGCACATGTAGATCCAACAGCTCTGATAGTTGGATAATATAAAAGTTCCAAAAAGTGCATTAAACAATATTTTGCGATGTATTGAATTGTAAAAGGTATCGTGTCGCCAGTGCTTGCCAATACAAAACCCTTTGAATTCAAATATGTATCACATGACCACTTGTATGTAAAAGGAGTCACAGAAAAGGGACACGTCACTGTTTTGGTTCACCCTCTCCAGTCTCATTTGCATTGGCAGCTAGCAGCAAACAATCTCTACAGCCTACCGTACACGACCTTCTAAGTTGCAATCAGCCGACGATCAAAGTTAGCGACTGGCGGTAAAACATAGCAGAGCTCAATCAAAGCTAAAGAGACTTCCCTCAGGAGTTTGTAGAGACCAGAAGCCGAGCTAAAAGAGGGTGAATATTGGACTTACAGGTGGACACAAACACAACGTTGCTCCATCTCTGCCGTAATATCGAACTGTTTGCCGACAGGTTTAACTTTCAAAGTTACGATATGTCGGTCTTTGCTGCCCCTCGAGTGAAGAAATGACATTACATCACATGTTAGACGCTTTTATCCAAAGCGACTTTTGTACTCAATACTGTGGGCAAGCCCCACAGGAGCCTTGAACCCTGATCCGAACACCAACGCACTAGACCACTGCGCCACAGGTTTAAATATGGAACATATGAAGCACAATAATCTTTCCGAACCAGACACTGCATCATGTAGCATCATTTAAAATGCCAAACTCCAACATGGTTGAAGAAAATATAATAATTGTAAAAAGTGATAACATAAAGATACCAGTAAAATAAAGTCTGATGTCCAAAGCAAATGTTGCTGAGAGAAAGTTCCCCGACTTCTGGGAAAACATTCTCTGACCTTTAACCTGCGCAATGTTGACAGTGAGGATAAGTCAGCTCTGTTTGAACATCAAACACACACACACACACACACACACACACACACACACACACACACACACACACACACACACACACACACACACACACACACACACACACACACACACACACACACACACACACACACACACACACACACACACACACACACACACACACACACACACACTGACTGACTAATAGGTGATGAGTTAACCGGCCTCTCAGTACCTCTCCTTATCAGTGAGGTCTTTTGGCTTCCCGCCGCTCAGACACAGCTCCACCAGGACACACACAGACAGAAAGATAATATTCTCTCATCAATAGATAGTATTGTAATCGTCGATTGATCGAAGGAAGGTTAAACGGACACACTGGCGAACCGCTCACCACCGTGTTTGTCTCTAAACGATCAACTCAAGTGATACAAATTGATCCGGTTTCCTGCTCCGAGAGATAAAACCCGCTCCGAGATCAAAGATCCAGAAGTGTCCGCCTTACCCGTGTTGCTATTTCTTCATTTGGTTTTCTCCTATTCTTTTATTCTGTGTATTTATTGATTCTTATTCTTAGTATGTTTCTGTCTTTATGTTTTCCTTCGACGTGCTTCTGTCTTCTCCGTTCCGTGTCTCCGTTAAAGGCTGTCATTTCACAATTGGATGCCATCCATCCAATCTGAAACATAATCCAATAACCGACGGGTTCGGCTAAATGAATCCAGTTATGTGGCACAATCAAATAGATTAGGATTCCCATCAAACCCATCGGTCGGTTGCACATCACTTTTTACTGCTTCGACCACCCAATCCGCAGGAAGTGAGCACGAGGGGGAAACACCAACAATGTCACCATCCAAAAATGAAGAGCGTAGTTATCTTGGTCATGTGTTGGTTTGGTTTGGACTGAGCAGCTCACGAGACGAGACAGATTTGATTCAAAATGTATTCTTGATTTAAAACAATTCCTATTAGAAAGGGATTCTGGATTCAAGGCATTTGGGTGGTGATTTTAGGATATACGCTAGTCTACAGTATGTACACTAATATAGGTGGTGTCGCAAATTATGATATATTAATAATAATAATACATTTATTTTGGGGGGCGCCTTTCATAACACCCAAGGACACCTTACAGCAGGGGTGTCAAACTCAATTTCATCGCGGGCCACATTAGCATTATGGTTGCACTCAAAGGGCCGGTTGTAACTATATAAAATATACATATTAAATATATAATATATATAAAATAATGTATTATATTACATTATTGACTCTGAATTGGATTATTATTGGATAACTTCGTAATTAACTACGTCTGAAAGCAGAAGTCCAGGGCAAATAATTGCAAGTCTCTTCAGTGCGCATGTCACAAAATGATTAAAAAAAAGATCTGTACAAAATTTGAAAATGTAAAACAATTTGAAATGTGGAAGAAAAAAGTCAAATTCTAAACAAAATTCATATTTGAGATGCATTGTGGGACATGTAGTGTATGGGCAACGCGCTTCTGCATGTTCGGCATGTAACCGTATAATAAACGTATTATAATCTTAGCAAGCTCTTGCGGGCCACATAAAATGAAGTTGCGGGCCGGTTTTGGCCCCCGGGCCTTGAGTTTGACACCCCTGCCTTACAGGGTTACAGATTTACAATTTACATTTTACCTTACAAATTAAAACAGTGGATTTGAACTGTGTCTAATATTATCGAATCTTTGTGTTATAAGACAAAACTAGGGCCATTTATTCATGAAAAACAAGCAATAATTAACACTTTTAACTAAAATGTCTTTAGTATTTCTTGATTTTCTCTCAAAATTAAGAAAAACAAGTTCTACGAAAAATAAAAATAATGTTCCTTTAATTTAATACAATTAGTAGTTACTGCTTTTTTCATTTTCTCGCCAATTTCAAGCATACATTCTTTACACTTTAAAACCTGTATTACGTCTGGATTGTAACGTAATTTCAGAATGACGCTTGACACACCTGGGGATACTTATCATTGGCAACGTCAACGTTCTTTGGTAGATTTTTTTTAATTCTAATTTTGACATTTTGAAGACAAACATCTGTTTAATTTCCCTCAACGCTAACTGCTAAAACACAAGCAATATCTCAACCACTTTCACAACACCCAAAACATTACGGGTGAAATCAGTGACATGTGTATCACAATCCAACCCAACATATATTCAGATATTATAACAAAACATTTAGCCGTTCAAACAGATCCTTCTGTTGCCTTACTGTGTTATTCATTTGCTATAATATTGAATATCAAAGTGTCCGTGTCGTTATTATTATCACCATGAGCCTTTGAGCTTCATCTTGTCTTTCTGTGTTGTATCATGTCAGCTCTCTCTCTCTCTCTCTCTCTCTCTCTCTCTCTCTCTCTCTCTCTCTCTCTCTCTCTCTCTCTCTCTCTCTCTCTCTCTCTCTCTCTCTCCCCCCCTCCTCTTCCAGGAACTAGTCCGGATCAGGTTCCTGCAGATCAATGGAGATCTGGGTCCGCACAGTTTACGTTATCGCTGCCAGTATTAATGCTCTTTTAATCTGCTCGGGATTACAGCCATCGATCCGCATAATCCATCCGGACGCACAGTGGAGCCCAAAACTGCTGTTTCACACACACACACACACACACACACACACACACACACACACACACACACACACACACACACACACACACACACACACACACACACACACACACACACACACACACACACACACACACACACACACACACACACACACACACACACACACATACCATGTATACATCACTTCAGGGGACATTACTGTACATTGATTTACATGCATTTCCTGGAGACTTATCCTAACCTTAACCATAACCAACACATGCCTTATCCTTAACCTTAATCTTACCCTTACCCTCATCCTAAACCTAACCAAGTCTTCACCCTAAAATTAATAATTCCCCTCATGTGGACCTCCATTTTGTCCCCATAAGGGAGGCGAGTCCCCACACGTGACTGTGTGAACAGATTTAGGTCCCCACAAGTATAGTAATGCTAGTCCACACACACACACACACACACACACACACACACACACACACACACACACACACACACACACACACACACACACACACACACACACACACACACACACACACACACACACACACACACACACACCCACCCACCCACACACATATATTTGATATAAACACACCGACACTGAGACAGAGAGACTGCAGAATAACAGAAAACAACAACAGAGAGTGCGTCCACTTCCTTGTTTGTGTTCTGTCTCAGGATCTGACCATCAGAGTATTGATCGGCTGGAGATACGCATCAGCACATTCACATGCAGAGAGCTGTTCAGGGAGGCACACACACATCACACCAGATACAAGGAGGGGACATTATGCATGTGTTTGGTATGTTTTTTAGTTTTTATAATAATAATATATATCTTTAAATTATTATTATTATTTTTAGAATATTGCCGGTTTGTCTAATCAATAACAACAATAAAAAACAGCAAATACAAAGATAGTAATATAAATATATAATGTATATATTAAATATATCACCGTGTAATAGTCAAATATCAATATATTAATAATCATAACATATCATAATAATCATACAAATATATAATATTAATAATAACAATACATTATAAATCATATATAGTAAATATATATTATTTAATATATAATATAAAAAAGTATGGATACATTTACTTGATTAAATTCAAAATTATTTATTGTTCTATTATTATATTTAATTTGTAACTTTTAGCTATTATTGTTTATGTTTTTAATTGAGAAAACAAATGCTATTGTACAGTATTATTATTGACAATAATAATACTGTACACACATACAGTATAACCTCTATAGGGTATTATTTGGGGGAAGATTTGATATTGAGAATTAGTTTCAAATAGATTTTGTATATTTCCTTTCTCAAACTCTCAACAATAATAACCATAATAGTCAAAATAATCCAAATGGAAAAGTTGAAATGTAGTTGTTTGTTTGTTTGCTTGCTATCCTCTCAGGTACACAGGAACTTGGTCAGACACAAGGTCAAAGCAGAGCTCTTATATAATTTTTGTCTTCCCCCATAAACCCTGCGCTGCTGACGGCTCCGTCCCGCCTGTCCTCGTCCATTACGCCTCCGGACAGAGTTATTTCAGCAGCACTGCGACACCAATACTAATGAACCCCAGAGAGAGGGGGGGGGGGGGGAACCAGAGAGCAATGACAGAACGAGTGTGAGAAAGACAATTCAAAAGGAAGAAGACACAACAACCAGAGCTAACTAACAACCCGCGACAGAGAATGAATGAATGGGATTAAGGAGGAGTGACGTCCAGTCGGCTCAGTCCGCTAAACGCTGTTCCACGAGCCTCGTATAAACATCGATGCATTAATCCCACGTATTGTTTGACATTCTCATAATGACAAAATGATCTACACGTCCTTTTCTAAACCCCAGCACGGCAACAACCAGATCCAGACTCCAGGTGCATTCTGGGTCGGCTCTGACCTATATTGCCGCGAGTCTCCACTATTGATTGGACCTGAGACACAAGCAAACACATAGTGCATCGTCTGACGTGTTTTATCGTTCATAATAAGCCACCTGACATGCATTATCATAACATCAAGAGGGTCCTGAAGTCACTACAGCCTTCTACACGTGAAGTAGAAAACAACATGCACTGAAAATAATAACGTCTGTGTGTTCATGTCATGTGAAACAGCATTCAGTGTGAGATGTGTGGAATTGGCCTTTTTATATTGTGTCAATTGAAATGAACAGAAAATAAGCAATAAAATCCTAATTTTGATAATTAAGAAAAATATCTACTAATAAATCATCCAAAATCAACCGTAAATTAATCAGGATGCAGATATTTACTTTTAATGATAGGCTACTTCATCGGACAGATTAATGCATTCCTTTAAAAGCATTGCGTTTGAAAGCTAGTCATGTTAGCTTCTGTGTTAGCACCTCCTGTCACTTTATAAATCTATTTACAAAGCTATTGTTCCTTTGGAGACTGCACATGGACATGTATTCTGTAGAGGGCTTTGAGGGGGTCTTAAAGACTGGATAAAGTGCTATTTAAGTACAGTCCATTTACTAAAAGATACCACGGTAAAAGGACCCAGTTGATTACTACTTCATCTGACAGATTAATGCATTGCGTTTGAAAGCTAGTCATGTTAGCTTCTGTGTTAGCACCTCCTGTCACTTTACCACAGGCGCTTTTTTGTATCTATTTACAAAGCTATTGTTCCTTTGGAGACTGCACATGGAGTTGGGAATGGACCAGATACAGATACAAATGGCAAACAGTGTTATACTTTATACTAAAGGGCGGCTGTGGCTGCGACGGAGTGCGGTCGTCTTTCAACCAGAAGGCTGTGGGTTCGATCCCAACCCGTGCAGCCAACATGTCGATGTATCCTTGGGCGAGATACTGAAGGTACACTGCTCTGTATGAATGGGTGAACGACATGTAGTCTGTAGAGCGCTTTGAGGGGTCTTAAAGACTGGATAAAGCGCTATTTAAGTACAGTCCATTTACTAAAAGATACCACGGTAAAAGGCCCCAGTTGATTAGTTGCTAAAATGCATACTCTTCCTAAAATGTTTTACATATTAAGTAGGAAAAAAATAGATTTAAATGGGTCTACGAATATGAACGAAACCTCAACAAACCCCTCTGTATATGAAACAAATAAGACACTACAGTACAAAAAGGGCAATACATGAAATATTTGTATCGTCTGAAAGAAGTACTGCAGTGATTTAGTAATTCACTTTAATACATATTTAGAGAGAAGGACTCTTTTAACAATATCACTTTGGTGAGATATTAACAGGAATGCTCTGTTTTGTACAGTATGGTGTGTATCCTCTGTGCGGTGTGTATTCTCTGTGTGGTGTGTATCCTCTGTATGGTGTGTATCCTCTGTATGGTGTGTATCCTCTGTGAGGTGTGTATTCTCTGTGTGGTGTGTATCCTCTGTATGGTGTGTATCCTCTGTGAGGTGTGTATTCTCTGTACAGTATGGTGTGTATTCTCTGTGTGGTGTGTATCCTCTGTGCGGTGTGTATTCGGTGTGTATCCTCTGTGTGGTGTGTATCCTCTGTATGGTGTGTATCCTCTGTGCGGTGTGTATTCGGTGTGTATCCTCTGTATGGTGTGTATCCTCTGTATGGTGTGCATCCTCTGTGCGGTGTGTATTCGGTGTGTATCCTCTGTGCGGTGTGTATTCGGTGTGTATCCTCTGTGCGGTGTGTATTCGGTGTGCATCCTCTGTGTGCTGCGCCTCGATAGGCTCAGAGTCCAGGTGTCACGTTTGATTTGACCGTTGTAATAAAGCGGCGACAGGACCATTTTCTCCCCTGAACCCAAGAGCCGCTCAGTCGGCCCCGGCAACACTTTCCCCACTCCAACACCGCGGGGCGATGTAATTGAGGTGGACAGACTTAACGAAAAATCACTACGCTATTCCACTGATTTTCTTTTTGGGAGCCACAATCAAGGTCGTAAAGAGTCTGAGCGCACGAGGCTGATGTTTGGAGTTTGCAGGTTTCATAAAGAGCTTGCTGCGAGGCTGATGAATTTGACGCGGTCAGAGTTTCTATCTGATTTCCGGACTTAGCATTTACAACTAGCCTGGTCCCACTCCCAGGGCCTCGCATACTGACACCTGGGCACCTTCAACTAACTTCAATATTAACTTTTCGGTGTCATTGTTAGAGCAACAGACGATTATAAAGAACCAGAAAGCCCAATATATCGTGGGAGTTAGTTTTGGTGGATGGGTCTAAAAACCACAGGGCGTTGGTTCCCCCACGGGGACTAGTGTTTGTGTGACACCAACATTCTAGTTATTTTTACATATACTTGAAATAGTTGCTCTGCGGCAGTTTTACTCGCGATTGAGAAACGGCCGCTATGTACGTGACACTACATTACTGAGTTAATTACTACAAAATATAATCAAGAAATAGTTTATCATGTATTATTAAAGGTTAAGATACAATTGTATTGATCGTATGGTGAATTTCACAAGCTACCCAGCCAGCAGTAAGTAATGTAATTTAAATCAGCTCCTCCACTTCAGCTCTCAGAAGCAGAAAGAAAGTATGTAAGCATTGTGGCTTTCCAGATCGCCATGATGTAAAATTAATTCTTGCGTCCAGGAGGTGAGATGAAAATGAAAAAGAATAGCCGTCTGTGTGCGCCTAATCGTTTGTTTGCGTACCGTTTAGCTTCTCATGCACTGATTCGCTAAGCTGAACAGCCAATCAGAGTGATTTATTTTGCCGACAGCTCCGCGATTCGACATGTTGAATCGGGAGCGGAAGGTGTCGGCACGGTCGAAAAGACACGATGGTGCGGGACACACCAATCTGAGTAGGGCGACAGGACGCTCATCGACGGCCCTCGACATCTATCGAGGGCTGAAATCGGCTTGGTGTGTAAGGACCTTAAGACAGCCTGAGGCTTCTGGAGATACATTTCCTTTGTATTGTAAAAAGCCAAACAAAGCCAGACGATAAGCGTGTTAGCAGTGGTGCCAGCTCAACTCGTGCATGTTGTACAGTAGGTAGCATTCAAATAAAAGCCATCCAAAGAGATGCTGCCGTGTGGAATGTAGTTTTTCCCTTTGCAAAATAAGTGCTTTTGTTTTGTTTACGAAAAGCTCGATGATAGATGTTGACTAAATTCCCTGTGTTCCCTCCAGAGTGAGATTCTCTCCCACAAACCCCCCCCCCCCTTCCGTAACATAATGACACCACTAGTATACACTACAGTATAACACTTGCGTTTCTATTGGCTAGCGCTCCGACACATTGTATGTGATAGCGAGCCAGCTGACCAATCAGAGCAGACTGGGCTCTGGTTTCAGACAGAGGGTGAAAATAGGTGCTTGTATGAACAAAATAAAGAGCGTTTTGAACATTAAAGCATGGAGACATGTCCGAGACACAATGTATGTCGTCCTCCATTACGTCTACTTCAATATACAATGTTTTCCACATAGGCCTATTTGCAGTAATTCCGCCCAACATGTGTTAACGGACTTTGTCATGTCTCAGTTTCCAGCCTCCAAAACTGCTGTCGACAGGCTCGGACAGAGATATCAGTGTCTGTAAAATCTTCTCACGCTGACACACAAACAAAGATCAGAAGTCTCCCCTCAGCAACCTCAAATCCATTATTACCGATCAATAGCAGCCTGTGAATATGCAGCAGGTCGGAGCGGAAACCCTGAAAACTGACACAAAATTTATTCCCACAGTCTGGAACTGACACACACACACACACACCCACACACACACACACACACACACACACACACACACACACACACACACACACACACACACACACACACACACACACACACACACACACACACACACACACACACACACACACACACACACACACACACACACACACACACACACCCTAATCCTAAACCTAACCAAGTCTTCACCCTAAAATTAATGATCCCTCTCATGGGGACCTCCATTTTGTCCCCATAAGGGAGGCCAGTCCCCACACCTGACTATGTAAACAGATTTAGGTCCCCACAAGTATAGTAATGCAAGGACACACACACACGCACACACACACACACACACACACACACACACACACACACGCACACGCACACGCACACACACACACACACTACTGGTAGTCTGTGTCATAAAGCAGGATATGGCTCGTCAATAATGCACAAGTGTCTGTCTTGCAGCAGGATGCGTAAAATGGAAAATATTTAGGTTCAGTCGCTCAGATTTTCAGCACAATTTCACTCTAAGTGGACCCTTATCATTCTGCTCTGAATGACTGCAAGTCAGGTGGTATTCTGTATTCTTGCAAACATCGACAAATCCCTCGTAAAAAACAGCAATGAAGTGAGTATTGTGTGTATCCTCAGCTTCATTAGCGTGAGTATTGTGTGTATCCTCAGCGTGAGTATTGTGTGAGTATTGTGTGTATCCTCAGCTTCATGAGCGTGAGTATTGTGTGTATCCTCAGCTTCATTAGCGTGAGTATTGTGTGTATCCTCAGCGTGAGTATTGTGTGTATCCTCAGCTTCATGAGCGTGAGTATTGTGCGTATCCTCAGCTTCATTAGCGTGAGTATTGTGT
Source organism: Pseudochaenichthys georgianus (assembly GCF_902827115.2). Lineage (NCBI taxonomy): Eukaryota > Metazoa > Chordata > Actinopteri > Perciformes > Channichthyidae > Pseudochaenichthys > Pseudochaenichthys georgianus. The sequence continues at coordinate 1,831,033 of NC_047514.1, read as the reverse complement.
GTATCCTCAGCGTGAGTATTGTGTGTATCCTCAGCTTCATGAGCGTGAGTATTGTGCGTATCCTCAGCTTCATGAGCGTGAGTATTGTGCGTATCCTCAGCTTCATTAGCGTGAGTATTGTGTGTATCCTCAGCTTCATTAGCGTGAGTATTGTGTGTATCCTCAGCTTCATGAGCGTGAGTATTGTGTGTATCCTCAGCTTCATTAGCGTGAGTATTGTGTGTATCCTCAGCGTGAGTATTGTGTGTATCCTCAGCTTCATGAGCGTGAGTATTGTGTGTATCCTCAGCGTGAGTATTGTGTGTATCCTCAGCTTCATTAGCGTGAGTATTGTGTGTATCCTCAGCTTCATTAGCGTGAGTATTGTGTGTATCCTCAGCTTCATTAGCGTGAGTATTGTGTGTATCCTCAGCTTCATGAGCGTGAGTATTGTGTGTATCCTCAGCTTCATTAGCGTGATGTATTGTGTGTATCCTCAGCTTTATTAGCGTGAGTATTGTGTGTATCCTCGGCTTCATGAGCGTGAGTATTGTGTGTATCCTCAGCTTCATTAGCGTGAGTATTGTGTGTATCTCAGCTTCATAGCGTGAGTATTGTGTGTATCCTCAGCTTCATGAGCGTGAGTATTGTGTGTATCCTCAGCTTCATTAGCGTGAGTATTGTGTGTATCCTCAGCTTCATTAGCGTGAGTATTGTGTGTATCATCAGCGTGAGTATTGTGTGTATCCTCAGCTTCATTAGCGTGAGTATTGTGTGTATCCTCAGCTTCATGAGCGTGAGTATTGTGTGTATCCTCAGCTTCATTAGCGTGAGTATTGTGTGTATCCTCAGCTTCATTAGCGTGAGTATTGTGTGTATCCTCAGCTTCATGAGCGTGAGTATTGTGTGTATCCTCAGCTTCATTAGCGTGAGTATTGTGTGTATCCTCAGCTTCATTAGCGTGAGTATTGTGTGTATCCTCAGCTTCATTAGCGTGAGTATTGTGTGTATCCTCAGCTTCATGAGCGTGAGTATTGTGTGTATCCTCAGCTTCATTAGCGTGAGTATTGTGTGTATCCTCAGCTTCATGAGCGTGAGTATTGTGTGTATCCTCAGCTTCATGAGCGTGAGTATTGTGTGTATCCTCAGCTTCATGAGCGTGAGTATTGTGTGTATCCTCAGCTTCATAGCGTGAGTATTGTGTGTATCCTCAGCTTCATTAGCGTGAGTATTGTGTGTATCCTCAGCTTCATTAGCGTGAGTATTGTGCGTATCCTCAGCTTCATTAGCGTGAGTATTGTGCGTATCCTCAGCTTCATGAGCGTGAGTATTGTGTGTATCCTCAGCTTCATTAGCGTGAGTATTGTGTGTATCCTCAGCTTCATTAGCGTGAGTATTGTGTGTATCCTCAGCTTCATTAGCGTGAGTATTGTGTGTATCCTCAGCTTCATGAGCGTGAGTATTGTGTGTATCCTCAGCTTCATGAGCGTGAGTATTGTGTGTATCCTCAGCTTCATTAGCGTGAGTATTGTGTGTATCCTCAGCTTCATTAGCGTGAGTATTGTGTGTATCCTCAGCTTCATTAGCGTGAGTATTGTGTGTATCCTCAGCTTCATTAGCGTGAGTATTGTGTGTATCCTCAGCTTCATTAGCGTGAGTATTGTGTGTATCCTCAGCTTCATGAGCGTGAGTATTGTGTGTATCCTCAGCTTCATTAGGGCGTGTAGTTAGTTGTGTGTATCCTCAGCTTCATGAGCGTGAGTATTGTGTGTATCCTCAGCTTCATTAGCGTGAGTATTGTGTGTATCCTCAGCGTGAGTATTGTGTGTATCCTCAGCTTCATTGGCGTGAGTATTGTGTATATCCTCAGCTTCATGAGCGTGAGTATTGTGTGTATCCTCAGCTTCATGAGCGTGAGTATTGTGTGTATCCTCAGCTTCATGAGCGTGAGTATTGTGTGTATCCTCAGCTTCATGAGCGTGAGTATTGTGTGTATCATCAGCTTCATTAGCGTGAGTATTGTGTGTATCCTCAGCGTGAGGTAGTGTGTGTAATCCTCAGCTTCATTAGCGTGAGTATTGTGTGTATCCTCAGCGTGAGTATTGTGTGTATCCTCAGCTTCATTAGCGTGAGTATTGTGTGTATCCTCAGCTTCATTAGCGTGAGTATTGTGTGTATCCTCAGCGTGAGTATTGTGTGTATCCTCAGCTTCATTAGCGTGAGTATTGTGTGTATCCTCAGCTTCATTAGCGTGAGTATTGTGTGTATCCTCAGCTTCAATTAGCGTGAGTATTGGTGTGTATCCTCAGTGTTGAGTATTGGTGTGTATCCTCAGCTATCAATTGGCCGTGAGTATTGTGTGTATCCTCAGCTTCAATGAGCGTGAGTATTGTGTGTATCCTCAGCTTCAATTAAGCGTGAGTATTGTGTGTAATCCTCAGCTTCGATTAGCGTGAGTATGTGTGTGTATCCTCATGAGCGTGAGTAATTGTGTGTATCAGCAGCTTCATGAGCGTGAGTATTGTTGTGTATGCCTCAGCTTCAATGAGCGTGGAGTATTGTGGTGGTATCCTCAGCTTCATGAGCTGTGAGTATTGTGTGTATCCTCAGCTTCATGAGCGTGAGTATTGTGTGTATCCTCAGCTTCATTAGCGTGAGTATTGTGTGTATCCTCAGTGTGAGTATTGTGTGTATCCTCAGCTTCATTGGCGTGAGTATTGTGTGTATCCTCAGCTTCATGAGCGTGAGTATTGTGTGTATCCTCAGCTTCATGAGCGTGAGTATTGTGGTATCCTCAGCTTCAGTGAGCGTGAGTATTGTGTGTATCCTCAGCATAGCTGAGTATTGTGTGTATCCTCAGCGTGATATGTGTGTGTATCCTCAGCTTCATTAGCGTGAGTATTGTGTGTATCCTCAGCGTGAGTATTGTGTGTATCCTCAGCTTCATTAGCGTGAGTATTGTGTGTATCCTCAGCTTCATTAGCGTGAGTATTGTGTGTATCCTCAGTGTGAGTATTGTGTGTATCCTCAGCTTCATTAGGCGTGAGTATTGTTGTGTATCCTCAGCTTCATTAGCGTGAGTATTGTGTGTATCCTCAGTGTGAGTATTGTGTGATCCTCAGCTCATTGAGGGAGTATTGTGTATCCTCAGCTTCATGAGCGTGAGTATTGTGTGTATCCTCAGCTTCATGAGCGTGAGTATTGTGTGTATCCTCAGCTTCATGAGCGTGAGTATTGTGTGTATCCTCAGCTTCATGAGCGTGAGTATTGTGTGTATCCTCAGCTTCATGAGCGTGAGTATTGTGTGTATCCTCAGCTTCATGAGCGTGAGTATTGTGTGTATCCTCAGCTTCATGAGCGTGAGTATTGTGTGTATCCTCAGCTTCATGAGCGTGAGTATTGTGTGTATCCTCAGCTTCATGAGCGTGAGTATTGTGTGTATCCTCAGCTTCATTAGCGTGAGTATTGTGTGTATCCTCAGCTTCATTAGCGTCCAAAAAGCCTTTCAGCAGCTATACCTGCATCATTTGCATATGGAGGCTTTGATGTGTTAATTTGTATTGATAGATTTTTAGGAGAAATTGCAAGAAGGCAAAGTGAAAGTGTTATTAAGCGCTAGAAGTATACATTATACAGAATGAACCATGTCAAATTTCCCCTATTTCCTGTCGTTTGGAATGACTATGTGTCATATTTCTGTCGCAGTTTTTATACAAACTATTCCAAACTGATTTGAGCATTGTTGTATCATCCTCCAAGCAAAGAATGGTCTCTCCCCCCTCTCTCCCTATCCTCCCTCCCTCCATTTTGCCTGGTTAACCCGGCTCGAGGTGAAGAAGAAGTGAAGTGAGCAGACCGAGGCGGGTCACGCAGAGATTCCCATCAATAATTCATCAGGCCGTTGCTGCCTCTGCTCTTGTGTTCAATTCCCCCGACGACCACATAATACCTCCCCCCAAAAGAGAGGCAGAAGCAGGTCCAAGGAAGGACAGCGATGGCTGGACCAAGAGAAATAATCCAAATGAAGAAGGAGGAGAAGCTCCAGGGAAACATTTAAACAGAAATATGTGTTTTTTTTGTCATATAATCAAAAATATAACTAACAGAAGTGAATCGCTTCGATTGAAGGTGGATTTTCTTTTTAAAAAACGCTCAAAAAAGCCATCTTTGGGAACTCAATACAGAAAGCGCAAGTGCTATCATGTCTTTTCCATTTCAGAGGAATTTATAATGCTTTGTTTTGCAGGGAAATATGAATCAATTATTCATTTCTTATTGGAAACATTATTCCCCGGGGTTGTGTTCACTGACAGGTGTTATTTGGGATGTATTCGTTGGAAGTGTAACACTGTGTCTCTATCTTTTCTATAACAAGTACCAACAAGCATACATCTCTCAAGGATACTTCTTTAGTGCAGAATTTACAAACAAAGCATTTCTTAAATCAGTGTATCATTTAAAGTGCTGAGAAATTCACTCATGGATTATGTGTCTGGATAGTTCCTTGTACTGCTTCTAACAAAGAGAGCACTTTAAAGCTACATGCTTTTATCATGAAATACTCTTTTTTGATTTGAAACGTACGGTGGCCGAAAGGCGCTAACACGCTACAAAACATGCTATTCAAAACACAGGAAGATTACAAAACATCTTCAACAACTTGACAACACGTATAATCTAAGCATCAAGAAAACAGTCACCAACCTTTTTATTAAGTTGAGAACTGGAAACTAACCTCACATGATTGCAGATCTCCTATAGGCTAAGCTAGCTAACGTAGCTAACGTAGCTAACCTAGTCATTTCAAATTATGAAACAGCGACCATTGGCCAACTTTATAACTGATCGTATTCAAACAATTACCCTGACGTAGAACACTGCGAATATTACCGAAAGAGAGTGTGTGAGGACGGGCAGTGGAGCAGACCCCTAAATATGTCACCAATATTTTAAAACCACAACAAATTGAAATACCTCTCGTATAATAAGAAAAACTGTAGAAGCTAAAACTGGTACTTTTTGCTTTGAATAAAAAAGGATAGTAAATGATAGAAGGAAAACAGATTTGAAAGAAATAGAGATAGATAGATAGATGGATGGATGGATGGATGGATGGATAGATAGATAGATAGATAGATAGATAGATAGATAGATAGATAGATAGATAGATAGATAGATAGATGGATGGGTAGATAGATAGATAGATAAATAGATAGATAGATGGATGGATGGATGGATAGATAGATAGATAGATAGATGGATGGATGGATGGATGGATAGATAGATAGATAGATAGATGGATGGATGGATGGATGGATAGATAGATAGATAGATAGATAGATAGATGGATGGATGGATGGATGGATAGATAGATAGATAGATAGATAGATGGATGGATGGATGGATGGATGGATAGATAGATAGATAGATAGATGGATGGATGGATGGATGGATGGATAGATAGATAGATAGGTAGGTAGGTAGATAGGTAGGTAGATAGATAGATGGATACATAGATAGATAGATAGACAGATAGATAGATAGATAGATAGATAGATAGATAGATAGATAGATAGATAGTGTGAATGTACAGAACAACTATGTGGATAATATAAGAGTGAAAGAATATCCACAAATCACCCCGTCCCTCACAATCCCCCATGCTGCTCCCCCACCTCCTCTCTGCCGGTCTCAGGGTGGGGGGGGGGGGATATTTGCTCCATCTATTGTCTGAGTGTTGCAGCTCTGACCTTTGACCTCTGCTCTATTGCTTGCTTGTAGGGTTGTTGATCTAAGCTTTGAGGCTCTGTGTTCATACAGTCACTTTAAAGTCACCGCGGAGAGACGAGAGAGCGATGAGATGAGCAAAGCGTTACGCCGGAGTCGAGAAATACTGCATGGAGTGTCTTCACACGAGCGTTAGCATGTGTTAGCATGTGCTAGCGCTGGAACCAGTAGACAATATTAACTGATTCTCTGTGCAACCACAGAAAGCCAATTACAGTTGCCAGGTCAAGCATAGAGAAAGACTTGAACACAGAGGCTCATAAGGCCTCTCCACTGATTCCAGTGTTGTTTTTGATAGCTAACAAGCTAGCCACACGTCCTACAGGTATGGTTTACTGCAGGTAGTACTTCCTGTCTGTTTGTGTTCAGTTAGGCTAAGCATGTTTTTCTCCTTATGTTGTTTTGTAAAAATGCCCAGAAAAAACAATGTGTATGGGATTAATCGTATCATTATAATGGCAGGTAGGTAACTATGCGTTATTGCCTTTCAAACAAAACAGTAGTTCAATTCAACAATCGACAAAACAAAGAAAATGAAAACCACAACAGACTGACTTTTTATGTCGATCTTTTTCAACTAAGAGTTATCTTTTTCTTTGCTTCTTGTGTTCCCTTTTGTTCATATGTAAGATGTCTACAAAGCTGCTGACATTTTAGAACCTAAGCTTGACCTCAGTGTGCAGACTAGTTTCCAAATGTTTCCATTTTAGAAGCTGAGCTAGGCTCAACACAGCAAGCTTCTACGAATCAAACTGGGCTTTGATCAGTAGAATGTTTCTCATACTGGCGGCTTAAGAAGATACAGCGAGTTCATCGCTTTCTAATTCTTTTAATTATTAAATACAAGCGAACAGAGAGTTGTTGTGTATTCCTTAATGCAAGAAATAAACACAATTATTTTGTTATCCGTGACCAAAACTCAGGTAGCCTCTGTAACTATTGGGACTAGATTATATTAAATTAGACTAGATACTATATTGGTCCGAAATTCAGATGGCGTTTTGTGTACATAGCATTGCACATAAGTAAAACATATAATAAAAACATATAACATACAAATATATGTTACAGTGTCCATAGAATACAACATATACAAATACATTTGAGTATTAAATACATAAAAGAGAGTTGTTGTGTATCCCTTAATGCAAGACATTATCAAAATGATATTGGTTATTGGTAACCAAAACCCAGTTAGCCTATTGGGACTAGATTATTTTAAATTAGATGTATTGGTCCGAAATTGAGAAGGCGTTTTGTTAAAGCGGCATGTTTACATAGCATTGCACATTAGTTAAAATATAGATATGTTGCAGTGGCTATAGAGCACAACATATACAAATAAATACGAGTACCCAATCCTAATGATTTCAGATTGGTTTGTAGATATTGGGCCTTTTGTCAACGAGTAAACAGTGTCAGCCAGCGGCAGACAGCTCCATCAGACAGCAGAGTTTCAGTGTTTCAGCACGCTGACATTTCACAACACGCCGTGTGATCTGAGCGGTCCCTGCTCTCTCTCCGCCGTCCCTCCTGTCCTTTTCTATTAGCATATAACGGCAAATAGCCCTGGATCTCAGAGGACCCCCTAATGAAATAACAGTCACATCCTGCAGAGATAATCTCCTCCACATTAGCATGAGCACACATTTAAAAATATGAGTCTGCTCCGGACCGAATCCACCGGCAGAATCTGGGCTAATTAAATGCAAAAGACCAATCAATGCGTTTGGAGTCAGGTGTCGTCGCTGAGTTTGGATCTCCGTTAATTGGATGAAATGAAAAGAATACATCACTGATTTGCAGTGTTTATTCAAAGACTGCTCGGACACTTTACGGTTCATTTACACCATAAAACCACAGCAAATATGAGAATGCTGAGCAGATATTGAGAGGGAATATTGGAATCTGATGCAGCTAACGAATATAGGAAAATGCACCAGGAAGTTAACGTCATAATAAAATAACGTCTCTGAAAACTCACTAAAAATACACTTTGATCATCTGTCATATTATCATATCATATCGGTTTATAAAAATGAATGATACAAATATTGTTTACATATTTTACAATAATGTAAGAATATTATATTTGCACAAGAGAATTTGTGTCGTTCAGTGTTTAAATTCAAGGAAATAAGGAAGATAATGTAAGTGTTATCATTATTAGTAAAAGTTATTCTGAGTACAAATAAAGAGTTCATAAAGTGTAAAGTAAGTAAGTACTCAAAGCTTAGTATAATACATTATTGAATGTCTTATAAGTAAATAACCTAAATGTACATTGTTATTATTACATTTGTACAGCATTTAAGATTTTATATTTCTACATATTCTCATTTTCACATATGTTTTGTGACATAAAGTATGTTTTATTCCAAAGATCGACCCTTCACCCTTCGATGCATACGTGGGTCTTTTTGACCCGGTGAGCTGGTGTTCTTGAAGTATCTTTGTAATTACATTTTTTTATCATTTCATATTCCAGCTATTCCTCAAAAAACATGTTTTGGATATCATGCCATTCTAATGTTACATTTACATTTTAAGACATTTTAGTTTTTGTATTTCTACCCCAAGCTTCCATAAGTGGGTCAAAAATGACCCGCATGCATTTCCTATGGGATCCTATGGGAAAACGATTTTTTTCAAAATGTAAAAAAAATGTCTAAAATGATAAATACGTGAACAATTCAATATAAAAATAATTCTAGTGTGAACCAAAATATAATACTAAATATTATACAAGTGATTTCTCTTAACCAAAATGACAAAAATGGCATAAAAACACATATTATTCTAATACGGGTCCTTTTTGACCCACTTATGGAAGTAGTCACTCGTGCATCGAAGGGTTAAGTAAACGCAACACGACCTTTCCTAAAATAACAGAAAATGAAAACCATGAAATTAGAAAACAGCTTTGTTTTAAGCTTCATGATAAGGATAATTAAACGTGCAATCTAATTATAGATAATTGGGTTTAAGAGAGTTAAAACCCTTCTGTTTCGCCAATAATGTATAAAATGCATTGTTTTTCAATATTAAAATATTACATCTTTTCAAATTCCCGCATTTCACACGGCAATAATCAAATGTGAAACCTGTACGATTTGAGTCTAGATTAAATATATACATATATGTGTACATTATTAACCCTTTGTCTGTAATGTTGACATTCATTATGTATTTGTATCTTTAGAGTCCAATAAATGTAAATCTGAAATAACTGCACATCTGTGATGATCTGGTGAAGAACACATGGTCGTTTTTAAAACAGATGTTCGGCCCAACATGAGGAGCATTGGGATGTGTGCACATTAAACCTCTTGTGAATACTATGTAGCGATTAAATACTGAAGTTTTTCTGAATGCATGAACTAAAATGATGATAACGACACACTGAGACAAAATCATTTTAAAGTCTATGATATTTTAAAATATCCCCTGGCAGCTTCAGGCTGAAGTTAGAAATATACTGTTGGAGTTCTTTCATTGAATTGTATGTGTTCGTAAAGGTGGCATCACACAAGATTCAGAAGTATTAGAATTGTATGACATAATATGACATGTGTCGCTTTAAGGTGAACACGATACACTCCACGTGTTCGTTATGGATTATTTTAACGGTTAGGCGAATGAGAAATTGTCATTTTGATTATTTTGAACAGGAAACATTCAGGCAGGTTCCAAAAGTCAATTTCACATATTCTGTGTAATTCACAACACTATTTTTTAAAAATCTTTTCACAGTGGTTTTGTCACTGCATCTCCTGTTTTATTTGAGTATTGAGTTTGTCATTATGAGAGGTGATACTAAATGTATTTGAACCTATGTGTTTATTTATACCTGTAAACACAAATGAAGACAGAAAAAAACAAAACAAATCGAACTGAATTCATCTTTTTTATTTGACCGATTTTACACCAAAAACTGCTTTAAAAACACACTTAAGGAAAATGTGAAGCCTTCAGTTATTTTTCACTTTTATATTTAGTTGATCTTGTTTAAAAAAACATACTTTACATGTTAAATGGGACTCTCAATTTATTATAATTATTACACATGTTGTAGCTTAAAACCAACAAAGAGCATTTACTGTATACGTTTTGGTTGGTTTCTGAAATAGCCAATATGACTCAATTTAGTTTTACATATTACCCAATACGTATTATTTATCAATACATTAATACACTTTCTTTTGCAAAAGTGAAATTCCAACATGCAATAGTGATTTCTGGATTACATAATGTACATTCACCATTAAAAACACGTCTGTTAAATGCATTTAATGTTATCTAATCTTACTATAAATTCCCCACAGGTATATACTAGCCCCGACAGAAGCATTAAACTATAGTCATGTTTCTATATATTCCCGAACAACTCGATGTAATCCAGCCTGCTGCTGCTGACAGACAATAGAGGCTGATGTTGGGACAGAAAGCAGGTCCCTCACTAGAGGGGGCCCCAGACCCACTGATGTTCAAACCCTCTTCTGACCATCACTTCAAACCCCACAGTCACACTAAACTCTGTCTGCCGTGCTGTATCAGACCTGCTGCTTAAATAACCTTTAAGACGAAGAAAGGAACACCAGCAGCTGATTATAGGAAACAAGTAACTCAAATAAAAAGCATTAAATATAACTCAGAATAAATATTTTCACTCCTTGTTTTAAAATTAAGATTTTGTCTGTAAAGGTTGACTGGTTTCCAAATAGTATGCACACGTTTTAAATATAAATATAAGCACTGCCTTTGTCCCTTCGCTTTGATCGGTATTAGTGGGCCTTTTTATTTGAAGCATTCATTTGGGTACAATTTAAAGCTGATGCCTAGTCTGCTGAAAGAGTGTTTTCCCTCCAACATGCAGGGCCAGGAGACAGATAAGTCTGGGCTGCTGCACATCGCAGAGACTGTTGGAGGGAAATCCCGTGACCTTGTCGTTTCCTATCGATCCCTTTTTGTTATTGATCAATAATGGTAATCATAACACGAGTGATTCTAAATAAATTCCATTCATCTATATGGGCGCACAGGGGAAAAGAGCCACGAGGAAACACCAAAACAAAGCCAGCAAAATATAAAATAATTTTGAATTGAATTTAGAATTCCTCCTGTTGTCCGGGCGCACAAAGCAAACCAACCCAGCAGCATGGCCCGGGTTTGTTGTCCTCTTACCTGCCAGTCTGAGCGCCGACATCCTCTGGAACTCGGGCTCCTGCAGCCACTTCCACATCCTCCGGAAGGTCTCCCGGCCTGACTTTAGTTTACTCCAGGGTTTGGGGTTCCTCAGGAGGTCCGATAGGGTCCCCTGGGAGCGGCACAGCACCCTCTGGGCGAAGATGGCCTGGGGGATGCTGTACCGTTTCAGCTCCGCGGTGATCCTCTGCGCCACCTCCTTGGTGTTGATTTCCTCCAGCTGCCCCGAGCTGTTCACCCCCTGCACCTCCGAGGAGGAGGGAGGTCTTTCCCTGGACACCAACACGGGCCCATGGGATGGAGACTGGAGGTGGGGGTGGGGGTGGTGGCCAACCGAGGAAACGACCGGGTGCCCCGGGTGGTGCATCCCGTTCAGGTGCGGCATCATCCCGGCCGTCGGGCCGCCGAGGCCCCGGTGCTGGTGGGGGTCCCCTCTGAGCATGGAGGCGGTGTGGTGCGCCTCGAAGTTCAGCATCTTATCGTGGCCTCCGTGCGTCGTAATGCCGTAGTTGTGAAGCCCCTGCTGGGTGTTGTGTATGGAGCCCAGGCCGTTACCGAGCACCGGGGAGAGGCTCTGACCCATCCCGGACATGTGGTCCTTGTGGTAGGGGCTGTACAGGTTGTTCATCCCCGGCAGCCCCCGGTCGTCCCGCATCAGGGTGAAGCTCCCGCTCACGTTCCCGGAGAGCCGCTGGTGGTGTTGATGGTGGTGATGGTGGAACTTGTCGGACACGGTGGAGATGGGGGGCAGCGGCTGCAGCGGGGTTAAGGTGGTGTATGTCCCACTCATCCCCATCCCGGGAGAGGACGTGTCGCAGGGCACGCTCATGGCGTGGTGCAGCGGCAGCGACAGCTCCGGACGGTAGTCCCCGTTACCGTCCAGCATGCTGGCCATGCCGGACACCATGGCGGAGCGAGAGGCCAGGTCCTGGTGGATCCGCAGGGCTGCCGCCGCCGCCCCGTGGCCCCCTGATGAGCGGCCGTGGTGCGGGCTGTGGCCGCTCATCAGCTCCACATCAGGGAGGACGGAGCTCACGGACACCCCGCCATGCAGGCTGCCGATGCCGTCCATCGTCATGTCCGTGTTCATGGCATAGGCGTCTAGGTCCTTGGCCAGACATCTATAGGCGTTAGTATAGGCAGTCTTCATTCATCTGTCCTCTCTGTCCATCGGGTCGAGCGGAATTAGTCTCCTTCTTCCCCTCCTTTCTCTCCCTGCTTCTCCCCCTTTCTCTCGCTGCTTCTCCCCTGATGCTCCGGGATGGGTCAGTAGCCGTATTCCCCCTTTATCTTCACTTCCTCGGTTGTTTCCCCGTCCTCCTAAGGCCTCTCCAGCTCGGTGTGTGTGTGTATTTCCCCCAGTTGGTGAACATTTGTTTAAAAAAAATAAAATGTTATTATCTCGATCGTACGGGCCTGAGCGTCGGTTCCCCCATGTCCAGCCTCTCCTCCTCCTGCGTTACTCTGGTGCTCAGACGGGAGCTGTCCACGGTCCCCTTGCACACCGCGCAACCCAACCTGCTGCGGGAGGGGGAGAGGGGGGCGGGGTCAGAGCGAGGGGCGTTACCTGCCTGACTGACAGATCAGCCGACCAATCAGATGGACCGGTGTGGCGCGTGGAGCTGCTCTACGGGGTTTGCACACCAAATCATTTTTGCATTTAAAGGATGCTTGAAGCAGGCTGGAAGAAGAACTCCGATTTTGTTCTTACGCAAAAGTAGGAATACTACATTTTAAAAGTACTTGAAAGTAAAACACATGCATTCAAAATCTTACTCATTGAAAAGTTAAAAAGTATAAAATATATTTAAAATAGCAAAAGTGAAAGTACTCATTGACACATTTTAGAATCACATATAATACATTACTGGATTGTGATTGATGTGTTCATCACAGCCGGTTACTACGGTTACTGCTGCTGGACACCATAAGCAATATATCTCCTATCTTCATCACAAGACCAAGTTTGCAAAGTTGTTTCTTAAATTAAAAGGATCAAAGTGCTCAGAAAAAGACACTTTTAACACCCACGACTCCCTGTCTTCTGAGTCTGCTGATGAAGAGCACGAGATCTCACAGAAAGCATCTGAACGGTCACTAGCTGCACCGTGTCATGAGGCTGTTTTATTCTGTCTCTTCAAACCGTGTACACAGACATGGTACTTACTCCAGCTGAATGTCACGTTGAACGAAAGTCCTGCCGACTTCAGGGGAAATGGTTGTTAAATGGTGTCAGCACCGTGTCTTTGTGGCGAGTGGGTGATCTTCATATTGCTCTGATTGTGGAAAGGATTAAAGTGAGGATGCTGGGTTTCTCCTCTCATCTCATCACCTGCTGCCTCTGATTGCTCAGATAAAGGAAGGTGACAGGAAATAACAAAGTAAAGGGGACGACAAAACAATTATTATTCCTCACAAAGCAGCCACATCACAGAATACTAACATCTCTCCATCAGTTTTTAAGTTTGAATTCTTGTTCTATAAATCCTTTCTGATATTTCCCACATAAGCATATACGCTTAAAGAGTCAAACTAGCACAGCCTTAAGCTATATGACAGGATATGAATTATGTAACATGAAATGACAGAATCGTTTATTTAGAAAATACCATACTGCACGAGTAAAAGTAGGATTTAAGAGATTTATTAAGGTTTTTTATCATGGGATCGTCGCAGTTTAAGGAGAATGTATTGATAAGGAATTACAGAGACCTTGGATCAGAACTCGCCTTGTTTTGTTCTGTCTTATTTCCACACATTGAGAAACGAGTAGATATTCGTGAGTGGTTGTTAAGTTATTAAATATCTGTCTTAAATGTTCGGAAGTCGTTTCTGTTTTTATAAGCTTCGAGAGGTTTGTCTATTAAAATAAGTTGTGTAAAATGGTTTGAGAGGCGTCTCACGTGACAGACATGCAGTAAACATACTGCAAAAGACCATCGAAACTACAAAGCGATGCAAAACAGATGCAATGGTTATTAAAAGGGGGAAAACAACCGGAAGGAAATCACGAACGGATGCAATATAACCCAAAACAGTCACACAATGATTTCAAAAACCAACAAAAGATGTCCCTAAAGAGACACAGATGGAGTGTGTTAGTGTGAGAAGGTTGTGGGGCCTTTTGCATGCATGAGCCCAATGTGTTTTCACACAATTTAAAGCCATGTGATGCGATAATATGACGCCCTGTGCATCGACATTGAACGCAGCACGAACAGACGAGCAGTAAAACAGTGAGTGAGTGCAGTTAGGACAGATGTGTGCAGCCGTGCAGCTCAGAGTGCTGGGTGCAGACGGATGCAGTGTGTGTGTGTGTGTGTGTGTGTGTGTGTGTGTGTGTGTGTGTGTGTGTGTGTGTGTGTGTGTGTGTGTGTGTGTGTGTGTGTGTGTGTGTGTGTGTGTGTGTGTGTGTGTGTGTGTGTGTGTGTGTGTGTGTGTGTGTGTGTGTGTGTGTGTGTGTGTGTGTGTGTGTGTGTGTGTGTGATCGACAGTCTCTGGGTGGAGTGATGAGCGTGGGAGCTGCATTGAAAGAGCATTATGGCCTGTAGCTGGTTCACTTTACAATTCATTACACTCCCAAGGACAAAGGACTGCTATATAACCCTGTCTGCCTCGCTCTCTGTCTCTCTCTCCCTCTGATCCATCATCATAACATAACAACAGTCGAGACAAAAGCAGAAAGAAACACACACACACACACACACACACACACACACTTATTTCATATTACATTACTAACAGTTATACCTCCTTTTTCACGGTGACCGATGATAAAAGACATCTGTAAGGGAACTCCGAGAGTACAGACCTCAGATTAAGCTGTTTCTATGAATGAAAAACGATGCGTGTGTCCACCCTGTCAACGCATATGCTCGAAAATGGAATAGTATCTTCCTTTGCCCACGTTACACCCTTTCCCCGAGTCTCAGGGTTATCAGGCCAGTCGTCTTTCCGTAGTCCTGCTGAAAGACAGCAACAGCCGTGTTTTTGTAGGCCGACCCAAAATGTAGCATCACAAGGGTTTCCTCGATAAAAAGCGATGGGTTCTTCCCAGGGGCGGACTGGGACTAATCAGCCCGGGACTCTCGACCGGCCCGCCTCGGTACCGCCGGCCCACCTCGGTACTGCAAGTAAATACCGCTAGTAAATTGTCAACGGGGCGGGGCTAGTGACTTATCCGACCGGCCCACCTCGTCCGACCGGCCCACTTCAGTACCGGCCCATTGGGATTTGTCCCGAACGTCCCCAGTCTACACATGGATATAATCTCCATATTAACACCACTTAATTATTTAAATGCAACCTCCAGAAGTGACAGCTATAAGGCTTTAAAGAAACCACCGCTAAGCTAACGGTGGCTAATGTTCGCCGTGAGAGAAGCCCAGCAACCGTTGTTGTTAAGACGAGCATCAGACATTTACCAGTGAGAAATATATTTGATGTCCAAATGTAAGAATCTCTTCAGCTTGTGTGAACCACAGACCTTCTTTCAGGGTCGTTCAAAGAACAATTGACTTCGAGATGACGGGACCAGGAAGTCATCGAATGCTAACTCATTTCTTGGTTTTAGGTCAGCAGACTTTGCAAGGCTAAACGAATGTGTGATTTGAGGCAGCACTTTTTGAAAAGAAATACAGAAAGATAAACCTTTATTGATTCACTCAACATGCGCACACAGTTAAGTCATACAGATTCAAACACACACCGTTATATATGCTGGGTCACCAGTTCACTCGCGTATTTCTTCAGTCCGATTGGAACGTGAACCGGCAACCCTGTGGTCCGAAGTCCAAGCCCTGCAGACTGAACCACTGACCTCAGGTCCAAACTAATCGTACCACACAGGTCCCTCCTTCTGTTGCCCCGGTTTCTATAATCTGTGCCAGAGTCTCCATTCTCTGTATTTCTTTGTCACTGTGAGAAAATACTTTCAAGTCCCAAAAATCACCGGATGCTTTAAGTCGTTAGACTGTTGATAACATTTAAAAAGAAATGAACGTTGTGTGAAAATCTGCACATTTGCGGACGTTCAGTTGTTGCTTGCATTTCCGCATCACAATACAGTAATTTATTTAGTAATAATCGGTACTATTTAAAGGGGGAAAAGCTTCTTTAAACGCAAGTAAACATTAATTTACGACGTGTTTATTGCTGGAAACTCACACATTGAATCGTAAACGAGCCTGGGGCCAAATGTAACAGCTTCACATGTTCAGCTCACCTGCTGTGCACTTTGAGGTTATTCAATAGCACTTATTTACAATACATTCATGGGATGTTAGCCAATAGGACACCGTCTAAATCGTCCCTACCAAATTGTACATGTTACCAAAGCACTAATAGCAGGAAAGAAGGTGCCGGAGACGGTGAAGACGAGGTGGGGAGGAGGAGCAGGACGGCTACTTGGGCAGATGTTGCTTTGTTTAAAGACTGTTGTGTAATTAAGGACAGAAGAACAGAAGCCTGACCCATTTTCTCCTTTTGATCAGCTGTCAGAGAGACAGGGGGGGGGGGGGGGGGGGGGAGGGGGCGAGGGGGGGTCTTCTGCTGAGGGACAACCTGTCCCGTCGGTCCGTTTCCTCCTAAAACTTGTTTGGATGAAAGAAGCCAATTTGAGAAGCTGCTGCCATTATGTTCAGAAGGAGGGATCCCTAAGGTTGGAGGGAATAAGGGCGGAGGAAAGATGGCAGTGAGGAAGTGAGGAAAACTTATCTCCACGGTTTGAAGAGTTTTATAATCAGAATTCCTCTTTTAGTACCACAGCCGGACATTTAGGGCGTTACAGCACAAGTGGAACAGCAGGTGAAAAAGGCATGCAATAATTAAGCCGACTTGTTGACTAAGAAAAGCAAACGTAAAAATGAAGATACATTATATATATATAATTATATATGTATATATCATATTAGAGACATTATCAGAATTATCTTTTGCACATAAAAGCAATTTTTTTTCCGCACAGTATTGCAAAAAAAACGGTCGATACACATTGAAGGTGTTTTTGCACAAAGGAAGAGAGGGGTACGATGTCGTGGAGGAAGAGAGGAAGACCAGAGGGGAGAGGAGGTACGGGAGGAGAGGAGGTGAAAAAGGAAGAAGAGATAAAGAAAGATAGAAGGACAAGGTGGATGTGGTGGGGGAGATGAGGGGTGAAGTAATGGAGGGGGGATGGAGGGAAGCTTTAGGGGGGGTGGGTGGCTGTAAAGGAGCAGCTGCAGGGGGAGGAGGAGGAGGAGGAGGAGGAGGAGGAGGAGGAGGAGGAGGAGGAGGAGGAGGAGGAGGAGGAGGAA
>NC_047514.1:1771615-1813269 GCF_902827115.2 Pseudochaenichthys georgianus | reverse complement strand
CCCCTCTCTCTCCCTCTCTCTCTCTCTCCCCTCTCTCTCCCTCTCCCTCTCTCCCCTCTCCCCAACCCCCTCTCCTAGTCCCCTGAGGTCACCACCAGCCCATCACTCCCCCCCCCAAAGCCTGCGGTACTGCTCTGGTAACACAATACTGACCGGTGCCCGTTTCCATGGCAACTGTTCCCCTGAGAAACCCCCAGCATCCTCAGCAACCACAAGGCGACTCCCAAACACACACACAGAGTATTTTAGTCGGCTGTTTCTAGTAACAGACGGTAGAGCTCTACCTTCCTTCTCTTCAGCAGGTGTAACTATAGACGGGGAGACGGAGAGCGTGGAATATATACAAATGAAGAGATAGAGATCGCGAATAGTTCCTTAAGCTGCGACAACAATTTAAAGCTAACTGATCTTTAAAACCACAAACATGACTGGAAATAATGTTTGTCAAACTAATTAATACTGCGGGCAGCAATGGATGGGTCCTGACATATCGACCTGTTTTAGGGGTACTGTTGTGACCCTGTAACCGCTGCAGTGCGTAATGGGTGACTATTAAAGAACCAGGGAAAGACACTGGAAATGACACATTGCAAATCATGCAGTACTTCCATTATCCAGTATGTGGCGCTAGC
Organism: Pseudochaenichthys georgianus; assembly: GCF_902827115.2. Taxonomy (NCBI): domain Eukaryota; kingdom Metazoa; phylum Chordata; class Actinopteri; order Perciformes; family Channichthyidae; genus Pseudochaenichthys; species Pseudochaenichthys georgianus. The sequence continues at coordinate 1,812,637 of NC_047514.1, read as the reverse complement.
TACAACAAACATTATTATGATGCTGTACTGAATATCATGTGTAGACCATACAACGTCCAACAAGGCTGACTTTCTGCTGGTCGTTGGTCTATGACTGTGGGTCATTGTTGACAACATAGAAATTGAGGAAAAATTCCTCCGACATGCATGTGGGATTTAGGGCTGTGAGAACAATGTACATTGGAGTTGTACAAACCTTCTGTATTATGGCGAGTGTCTCAAAGGTGGTTACGACATCACAGCAAGGGTCTTGCAATGGAAAACTTTGTATTTTAGTCTTTAGGTTCTTTTGTTTAAGTTTTGTAGCAGTTGCTAATGATGAGTCCCCTTACAATACAAAAGCAGGGAAATTGTAACAGTGAATATATTTGGGTTATGTTAATGCATACGCCAAGTTTTGTCGTTTTCCATGGTGAATGGTAACGGAACTACACTTTATGGTTTTTTTGTTCCAGTCTGTGATTCTTCAAAGAGCTTTTTCATAAAGAAGTTTATCATCCCTAAAAGACAACTTCCTGTTTCATTGCTAACGATGCGTTCACAAACTTCTTTCACATATCTTGTATTTGTTTCCTCATATCCACAGAGGATGCAGTCTCAATTGCCCTCCTCCACTTAGTACTCCCACGTCTGTAAAATAACAACACCTGCTCAACTTTCAACACATTTCTCCCACACAATATCTTTTATTAAACCTACCACTCTGGGCTTAAAGACCACTTTGACCACTGTATATTGGAATTTCTCACAAAGACCTATCACTCAGTTTGGTTTGGTGGTCACACAGCCTCTACTCTTGTGTTCAAAACTGGGGTTCCCCAGGGCTGTGTGCTCGGCCCCCTCCTGTTCAAGCTGTACATCCGCAACTAAAAGGAGCCAAAACCAATCACATCTTTCTATCATTCTTTGAGTTACATGGCAGTGTTGGGTACTTACGGGAGCTGACAGTGTCCACATACTGAGGCAGGTATGGAGCCCACAAGTCAATGGTGTCTTTACGACCTGATTGGCCAATCCTCCTCAACTCAGCCAGTAAGAGCGCTTGAGCTGCTTCACGCACCTAAAACGGAAAATAGGGTAAGGTTATGCATTTTTGTTTTACTTCCATACAGGGTCACTAGGTGAATAGCCATGTTGAAGCTCATGCTATATCATTTTTAAAATGTCATTCATTTTTATTTTAACAAAAGTTAACAAATATGGTTAATTTCTTGCATGGTAGGTGGAACCGATATATCCAACTTGGCAACATTTCAAATAAGTCATATAAATTATCCATTATCCTGTTATTAGAAAAAGAACAATACTGCTAACGTTTCTTTCAAAATGGGGTTGCTGGATATTATTGTCAGCTTGTGTGCGTGTGTGTGTGTGTGCGTGCGTGTGTGTGTATGTGTGTCTTACCTCCAGACAGCGGTCCTGCCATCTTCTCGCCAACATCTCCAGCAGAGGAGGTCTGAACTTGTCCAGTCCAAGGAGGTCAGGGAGCATCACACAGTGCATGGCTGCTAGCTGGCTCCAACCTGCACACATCCACACACAAAAGATACACACACACAGTCAGAGGAGACACAACACATATACAATTCAAAGGACTCTTATCAGCTCATTCACACATCTCACTGCTGTCACATAAAAACACATTGTCTTTTAATTGTATTTATAGGTTATATGAAAGTGCTGGGACAGATCAAACGATTTGGTGATGATGCAGATTGTATTAAAGCCGACCAAATGAATATTTCTGATTTTGTGTACAAGCAGAGGAGCATCAGAGGACTAGAAATGTCGAAATTGGTCTGGTCAGCAGTTATATGGGGCAACATGTTATGAAGTGTTAGATAAACCACCGGATTTCATACTTTTTTTTTGGACAAGTGTTACTGCAGAGAGCGCAACAAATATCCTTCAGCACAAAAAAAAATGCTTCATATGACAGCAGAGAGTTTCTCACACTCACAAACATCCTTCTTACTTATACAAGTCTCACTAACAACAGGACACAGGATGGGAATATTATCGGCTAATATTTGCAGTCTCTATTGGAGCAAAGTTATTATATTTGCTAACCAGAGTATGTTTGATGGCATTCGACCAGGTAAACAACAGATATACAGCACTGCAGACTGATCCAAGCCTCATAGCGACACCTTAGCATGATGAACTTGAGTGTGTTTTTGTATTTCATGTGTGGAGGAGTTTACTTACAACCTTAACAATTATTTTAGGTTTATAGATTATGTTAGAAAGATCATTTGCTTAGCAATAACACGAGTGACTGGTGTTAAAACTGTCATTCAAAATGTCTTGGTATCACTTTAAAAGGCCTCAAATCTCGCTGAATCAGCCACAATGATGGCATATATTTATATTCAACACCAAACAGTAAGACATGTACACCAGGTTTAACACGTCTGTGACGACAAATGGACTTAAATGTTTACTCGATGATACTCCACATGAACCAAGCACCTTACTCACATATATTGGTTTAATATATGGTTTCCAGAGAAGATGCATCTTTGAACAATGCACTTGAATGGACAGTATACGGCTTTCAAGCTGGAAAGAAATTCCATCCAGGTTTCTTTGCCAACGGCACTACGTAGACTTACCTCCGCCATTGGAATATACAGGAACAAATACAGGGATGCATTTCACAAAAATAAAAATGTTAGTCTGTCTTAGACCGTAATCAAACTGTCTTATTATGCACAATCAGAAAATAATAATCAGTCAACTTCTATTCACAACATGTACATTCACTGTCTTACAGAAACCTCAAATTCAAAGTGTGTATATCCCATTTACACTTGCAAACCCATGCTGGGGGAAGAACAGAAATCCAGTTAGCCCAAATGCACAGGAAGTTCCTCTTGAATACAAGTTGGGTCATAATGATAATATGAAATGGGAGAACCTGCATCAACATTTTATCAGACTTAACTTTGATGTGTAACTTCATTTGGATATACATCTGATGTTTTTTCAGATTAGGTGGTGTTGTTTAAAACAACTAGGAAATGTGTGAAGTTACAAATAGGTCACTTTGGGTTGAAACAAGTATGTAAGTGGCAGTAGTAGAAGTTTTCAATTTGAATAATAAGGTTTCTGCAGGGCAGTGCTTATGTAAAAACTTGACATATTTGCTATAGTTGCCATTTACTATAACATACAATTAGAGGTTGGTTCTTAATATTACCGTACTTTTCGGACTATAAGCCACGACTTTTTCCCCCCATTTTCTTTGTACAGCTAACGGCCACTAGGGAACCTCCTAAATCTATGGATTTTACAGGTAAAATTAACCACCTTTAACTCTACGGGCTCTAGGACCGGTCCGCACCCGCCACCTTTAAGCGGCGGGAAAAGAGTGAGGCAGGTAGCGCGCCAAAGTAAAAGTGGAACCGAGAGACAGAACTAGAGCAAGACAGACGGCTGATATGCAGGTGCACTTTATAGTCCGAAAAGTACGGTAAAAGGAATGAGTCTCTGTGTGCATGCTTGCTGTTTTCCTGTATTCAACTAAAAACTAAATAAAAATAATCCTAAATTGCTGTTAGTCTCTTTTGCGGGCACATTCAGGTTGTTCATAGTATTTCGGGCAACAGGTCTCTGTGTTAACACCCTGTTAAAAAAACAGAAACATTTTTAGTTATATCTGTTTAAAAAAGAGAAAACAGCATTAGGCCATGAGCTACAATGAACACTTAAGTTCATTTACAATAAAAAAAATGTACATAGCTTCAAACACAACTTTTGCAACATATTCAAAATTCAGTAGCACACCGTCGGATGGACGTTCTGCACAAACCAGATTTTTAAGGATTTGGTCTTTTTAAAAATAGTTTTCGTTGGCTTTTTTCCCCCTCCAAAGTCACACTCCACATTCCATCAGATGGAAATAGCAAGCATGCAAACAGTGAGCATAGAGACACTGAACTATCGGGACAGACGGACATTCAGACAGACGGAGACAGAAGACACAGGACAGGGTTGCCCAATTCTGCCAACAACTAAAAAAAAAAGGGCCTAAGGAACGTTGTCAATGAACTCTCACTTCCATCAGTTCAAAGAAGTCGACTTGCTGATGACGCCGCACCTTATCTCACACATCTTTGCTGCACTAGAAAACTTGTGGATATTTGTTTTTACCTTTGATTTGAGTTTGTCGTCTGGTTGCTGTTGTGAATAGTTTGCTACCCTTTTATATAGTTTTCTTTATATATAGAAATATGCCAGGAAACACTGGTTTACTTCCAATGATCAAAATAGTTGGGTTTTCCATTTAAAGAACTTGAACACGTTTTTGCGTCAAGTCTGGCAGCATTCTACTTTTGAGATTTTCTTTATCTGAAGGAATTGAAAGTGGACTGAACTCGGCGATGATGGACAGACAGAGACACACAGGGTTCTTTAACAAGACAAGGACAAGGACACTGCAAAAAAGACACCGGAGATGAAAGCCTAACATTTGCTGCAGTTATAAAAGCGAGACTTGTGCAATAAAATAGCGAGCAAGACTCAAGAGATGAGCAGTAAGAGGAAGTGAAGAACTGCGATGGCACCAAGGGAGACAGAAAGAGCGAGAACTAAGTAAATAGGAATGAAAAGAGAAAGAATTTACAACAAGAATGGCAAAGAGACAAATGGAAAGCGCTAAGGAAAGGATGTAGAAGGAAGACCTTGGAAAAGAGAGAATGGCCCTTAGAGTTTTTCTTAAGTGCTACCCGTCAGTTCGGTCTGTACCTTCGTTGACTGAGGGGATGTTATGAAAAGCAGCAGGGGGGCTAGTGGTAACAGTGGGAAGAGTGCTGGGGTTGGCTGTGGCAGCTACAGAAGGTTGCAAAGGAAGAGAAGGAGAGAAATGGGCAAGAAGGAAAGACCAGGTTAGGAATATATAATCACATTAAAGAAAGAAAACAGAAAGTAGAGATACTCAGTCAGGCAGCAGGGAAGAAGAACATGTATTAACAAGAAACACAAGAAAATAAACTACAAAGACATGTATCATGGAAAAGATATAGTTATCAAGTAAGGATGTAATACGTTAATACATATACAGTGTTGTTTACATACACAACTACGGCAAAATCAGCAACAGACCCTGCAGGAAAGATAACATGCAGAAAGTCCAAATCAAAGAAAACGTAGGCAGTTCATGGGCGCACCCCACACACTCAGCTCTGCCGCTCATCCCACAAATGCTAGTTCCTCACAAATGTGGTTCCATTGGAAGGGTAAGAAAACAGGCTTTCCAACGGTATATGTTTATTGCCAAAAAGCATTGTTACAACATAGGAATAATCTACCAAACGCAAATTGCCTTACTTTTTGTGTTAATTTTATATATTCTTATCCATTGCTTCTGCTAAAGTTGGCAATAAGCTATAGATTTCCCTCCAAACCTACATCAATAGGTGTAATACGAGACCAGGTGCATGTTGCTTTTTTTCATTATTGTTACAGTGGATGAAGGGGGTGGGGGAGGGGTGTCTGAAGTCAAAGATGACTCTTGATTGGGCCTAATGTTACCCCGAGTCACCTAAAACAATTGTGCTGGTCTCCCCAGACCAGCCATCCATCTTCTCCCGCTTATCCGCGGTCGGGTCTCGGGGTATCAGTTCCAGCAGAGAGCCCCAAACGTTCCTTTCCCCTCATCAACCAGCTCTGACTGGGGGGTCCCAAGGCGCTCCCAGGCCAGCGAAGAGATATAATCCCTCCACCTGGTCCTAGGTCTACCCCTTGGTCTCTTCCCAGCTGGACGTGCCTGGAACACCTAGGGAGGCGCCCAGGTGGCATCCTAACTAGGTGCCCGAACCACCTCAACTGGCTCCTTTCGACGCGAAGGAGGAGCGGCTCAACTCCGAGTCCCTCCCGGATGACCGAACTTCTCACCTTATCCCTAAGGGAGACGCCAGCCACCCTGCGGAGAAAACCCATCTCGGCCGCTTGTATCCACGATCTGGTTCTTTCGGTCATGACCCATCCTTCATGACTATAGGTGAGGGTAGGAACGAAAATGGCCCGGTAGACAGAGAGCTTTGCCTTTTCGTCACAACGGTCTCCAGACCCGAACACCAAATTATACACTTTATTTTTAGAGACCTTCAGACTTGGCAAAAAAGATCAAAATCTGTTTTGTAGTTTTTACATAGCTGTTGTGGAGGATATCATGAAGCCTCGTTCCGATAGAAAAAACGAAGGCGTAGTTATTATATTTTTTAACTTGAAACGGTTCACGGGAGACCCGAACACAACGTAAGGGTTAAGGTTTCAGACTTTCAGGCACAAGCTGATTATGAAACCCATATTCAATAGGAAAATTATTTGGTATATCGATTTGATTTTTCAGAAACCTGAAACCTTTTTACTGTGGAGATAAAATAATTAAGTCGTTTTTCAAGGGTATTTGGCAATTAAGGATTTCAGTAACTAAGGACATCTCGATGCAGTCATAGACAGTACATATCTTTACAGTTACACATTAGAAAAACTGAAATACAAACAGAGAAATCACAACAGGACATATCAGAGAAATAGCAACGTCCCATAAGTTGAGGGTTTAGGGAAAACGCACAAACACAAAAGAGACATTGACTGAAAGAACAGAGAAAGAAATATTGGAGAGAAGTGTTTGTGCAGTCAGCCGGCTGAAGCCATGCAGTGTTGGACGGAGAGAGACAGAGGAGATGAGAGCAGGTCGCAAGCATCAGTGCAGGAACATACATTCAAAATGAAAATCTGCTGAATGAGGAGTTCAATACAACTTCTTCACCTTGTGTTTTGTACCATCTACTTAAGGTCCAATCATAATCAAGGACAATACCCATTAGAAAAGGCTTGGATGTGGGTGGTAACATCATTATATAGTCATACCACCATTGGTGCTGGTAGTAACACTCTCAAACAACCCAATATGCAGATGATCCTTTAATATTCACAGCCAACGTAGAGAGAAATCAGGTCGCTGTAACTTCACGCAGCGAAACTCAAGTTCAAACTAAAGCGGTTAAATGTTATCATCGATAAGTCAGATACAGTTTAGTTTAAGGAAAGCTATGTCACAATATAACATGGTCAGTGTAGCACTGTATTTGTGTTAGCATTGCCAATCAATTAAAGTGTTGAAACACCTTGAAGGGCTTCCCAGAGTTTTGCAGTCTCAATTAAATATGTTGACGAGAACAGTATTTAGGAGGAGTCTTAAAACCCACATGACATAATTAAAGCTTTGGCACCATCATCTAAAAGGATTAGCCTCCAGAATGCTTGGAGTATATCTATTAGTCGCTAGATGAGAGTAACACCTACGTCACTTCCGGGCAAAAGTTACGGCCCCGCCCACTTTTGGGGGGAAAAAACGCTGTCATTTGAACGGCGGTCAAAACACATTCTGAAGTTTTTGCCAATCCGATCAAAATGTGTTTAAAACCGTGGATTTTCAGATCTTCAAAGAGCCCGGTCACGATGGCCAGTCAGGCAAACAATTACATTCAATCATTGGAAAACGGCGATCGGCCTCGATATATGGTTGAATTAAAATCAGTAGGCGAGGCTGTAATTTCTCCAGCTGTTACTCTCATGAGCGAGGCGGAAGATAATAGTTGTATCATGCCAACAAGCTGCCGAGTCGGTTATTGCACCTCAAACATAAAAAATAATCCAGAGTTCAGTGTTTCTGTACTTCCTCTCACGGTACGTCCACACAGCAGCGTTTCAAACATCTTGAAACTCTTGGAGCTGGGCGTGTCTGACAGCTTGGGGATTTTTTGCGAGCAATGCGACCAACAACCAATCACATGAATCTCCCGCCCCCGACATACAAAGCAAAAAACCCCGGGGATTTTATGCGAGCAATATATATATATATATATATATTAGAGCCGGGACTCGATTAAAAAAAATAATCTAATTAATTAGAGGCTTTGTAATTAATTAATCGAAATTAATCGCATTTTTAATCAAATATACATATTTGACCTGAGAACAGTGAGAAGCAATTTTCACATGGATTTTACTCCAAGTGGTCTACAGTCGAGTGCAATCCAGGGAGTTGGTTACTTTCTCAGACGTGGACTTACTTATCCTGGCCCTGAAACCAGTCATCTGGTTGAGTGTGGGTTGGGTCAGGGTGTGGTTCCTTGCACTCGGAGTCGGGCTAACGTCCACGCTAGCTGCTACATGCTTTGCATTTAGGTGATGCTTTAGGCTCGATGTGCTGCGGTGATATGCACATTCTTTTTTGCATAATTTGCACACAACCGTGCTCTTGTCGACGCTTCCATCCGTCCGTTTTTTTAAAACAAAATGTCCCATCCGCGGGGCCGACCAAAGCGGTCTCATCAGCTTGTCCGTTCATGTTTGACTATTGATCACCGTGGTTTGTTGTTGTTTGAAGTCCCATGCTGAAGTCATGAACGTTAGTTGGTGCTCCAGTATAATCGGTACGCCTGAAACTCATCCAGTGAGAAACGTTCCGCTGTGCAAAAATAAGTGCGATTAAAATGCGTAAATTTTTTACCGCGTTAATTTTTGTGTAATTAATTAATCTTAATTAACGCGTTAAAGTCCCGGCCCTAATATATATATATATAAACTCCCCAAACAGGCGAAGACCTACCCGTTTCCCCCACTGTCTCTGCCACCTCCCTCCATGCCTGGTTCCTCCGGTTTGTATCCCGGTAATAGTTCTGGTCGTAAAGAACCGGGTGATTTGCTACCGTAATTTCTCGTTTGGAATATGAGGAAATGAACTGCGGTCTGGTTCTCCCTGCTTACACGCGGTTTGATTGGCTAGCGCTTCTACTGTCAGATTTGCATAAACGTGTTTGATTGGCTGGCGCTTCCAGCTCAGCTTCAAAAGTTGAACATTGCTCAACTTTTGAATCCTGGATATCCTGGAAATCTTCGCTTCGCTCCCCCACAATGCAGTTCGGCGAAAAGCGAGGCAAAGTGACGTCATCCCCATTCAAAGTCGATGGGCAGAGAAGCGGTGGAAGTTGCTTCTGAAGCTGCTGTGTGGACGTACCGTAAGAAGAAAGGACTCTGTGGCTTCAGGCTCGATCGCCGTTCAAATTACAGCGTTGTTTCCCCCAAAAGTGGGCGGGGCCATAAAGTGACTCGATGAAAGAAATCGATCGCCTACTGCTATATTTAACCATATCGAGCACGATCGACTATTTCGAATGGCTTAATGTAATAGTTCGCCTGTCTGGCCATTGGAATCGGGCTCTTTGAAGATACAAAAATCCACGGTTTTCTTACATTTCTGATCGGATTGACCAAAACTCCAGAATTTGTATTGCACTCAAATGACGGCGTTGTTTTCCCCCAAAAGTGGGCGGAGCCGTACTCTTTGCCCGGGAGTGACGCATGTGTTCCTCTCATGTATGACAGTCTTTCAAAGTAAACATTATGCATCATATGTATTTCTCGTCTCAAGGTTTGATTGGCGCTCCTTCAAGTACTTAACCTTGTTGCATTCTGTTTTCTACACGAGTACAATCGTTTTCTAATAAATGTATGGCGCCACTTTGAACTTATCTTGATCAGTCAATTCTTACGGATAGAAACATGAAATTACAAAGTAACCGTCTGCATTTCTTTTGCTAATTTTATAAAAAATCTGAGTTACAATTTATCAGTTCATTCACAGGGAAACGTGGATTTTTAAAAACAGTTATTACTGGTGGAAATTGCGGGCAGTGTTTGGACTAAAACCCAGGAGAATAAATGCGTGTTTAGATGAAGGAGTGTGATGGCAAGAGAGGTTTTTAGGTATGTTAAATTATGTGCATGTACACCCGGCTCCCATTCTCTCAGGGTAAATGCTGCAGTATATTAGAGGGGCCTCCTCATTTATTTCTCTGTGAAAAGGGACTCCATCTCCTTCACAAAGCCTTTGACGCGCACACACACACACACACACACACACACACACACACACACACACACACACACACACACACACACACACACACACACCCCAGGTTGGAGTAGCAGGCTGAGCAGAGGTCACGGCCCAGCGTTCCCCCTGAATGCTGTTGAATAGGCGTGTGGCGTGAATAAGTCCACACGCTTGTCACGCTTGGCCTCCATTAAGGCGTGACAATAGCACTAAAAACCCGCCTCCCCCCAACAACCGAGGGTACCACCCATGGCACGTGTGTGTGTGTGTGTGTGTGTGTGTGTGTGTCTTGATTTTTGGTGAGTGAATGTACCGAGCCGTGTGTGTGTGTGTGTGGTAGGCAGATGGTGACGGCTGGTTAAAACGTCCCCTACAGTGAACCAAAGCAGGTTTCTCTCTGCAAAGAAAAGACCCCAAACTTTCTTTCATCTTCACAGAGTGCACTTCTCCTTTCTCTCAATTTCTATTTTCGTTTTGTTCCGTTTCTATAGATGATTCATCCACCTCTCTTTTGTTGTAACAGTTTAAATCCGCCGCTTCCTGCGGTTCCCTCAATATTTTCCGTTTCAGTTTTTTTTTAGGGGAGTTATTTCTTATCCAAATTGAGGGTGGACGGACAAAAGGAGTCATGTGCTGGGCAGACTGTAAAGCCCGTGGGGACAGTTGTGAGTTTGGATGTGGCCTGTACAGTATAAATAAAATGGACTTGACCTCTTGTAAAGGTATTACTCGTGGGGCTCCAAGGTTGAGAACAAAACCGGGAGTTATTTTAGACGCTGTGTTTCCTTGTGAAGACTTTTTTAGTATGAATCTTTTAACTTGTAAATCCGCTTTGGATCTGACTCCACCAAAGGTCGCAGCCTTCACACACACTATGTTTGGAGCTGCAGAACATCTCTGTATCGCTCCTGACCCGGGGAACGGCAGCTTGCTCCTGTGATGTTTCAGGGTTTTTTCCCCCTGTAACTCTCTGTGGGTTTTATTGCCGGTGGGCTGCATTATCAAACCCCCGCCTCTCCTCCCTCCCTCCTCCTCCCCCCCGCAGGGCCCTGGGGGTGTGTGAGGCCAGCAACCCCCCCCCCCCCCTTCCCCTTTTGTAGTTACCTTGTTTGATCTGGGCCTGTAGCGCCGGGTTGGAGGGCTGAGGGGGGGCGGTCAGCGTCCTGCGAGGAGTCTCCGGGGTTCCTCCTGGTCTGGGAGGCCTGGAGCGGGATCACAAAGAGGAGGCATGAAATATTAAATGGGCAGGCAGGATAGAGGTCTGCCAACACACACATACACACAAACACACACACACACACACACACACACACAAATATAAAGAAACACACCAACAGCAACGCGGACATACATAAAACCATGAGCTCACTCTAACACAATTGTTTTCCCTGCAACCAACTGCTTGAATTTCTCGATGTGTGTGCATGTGTGTGAGAGTGTGTGTGTACCTGTGTGTGTGTGTGTTTTTCTCAGGCTCCAGCCTATTGGATTGTGGGTGGAGGACTGACTATGAACAGACTGGAGGCGTCTAACTTCCAGAGACACACAAACACTTCCAATACAACAATCGATGGAGTGATCATTAAGGGTTGCCAGGCAACACAAACTGCCAGGTAGCTCTACAATCAGCAGTTAAAAACGCCAAAAGTATAACGTAGGGATATCTTTTAAAGTGACCACTTCCTTGTTTTCTCACTGACTCCAAGCGTTTGTGTCACTTGTAGTTCAGATTGTGATTGTGACACCTCTTTTCACCCTCTGTCCGAAACCAGAGCCCAGTCTGCTCCGATTAGTTAGCTGGCCGGCTCTGTTGTGAATGGTCAACCGCTTGGAGATGTCCCGCCCCTTAGCCAACCACGGACACTATGTTGGAGCGCTGGCCAATAGACACACACATGTAACATAGTGATGTCACTATAGTACAGAGGTTAACAAAGGAGTCCAATGGAGGGGGGGGGGGGCACAGGGATTTGAGCCTTTGCAGAACATTTACATGCATAAAACCCTTAGTATGTGCATCTCATAAAGGTGTACACGCTGGACATTTTTTGGGGGCTGTTATCAAATAAATCATCTCATCTTAGTAGAACATAAATAAACCTTAGTTGATTAAATTCCCATCAAAACCCTCTTTAAAAATCAGTACTAAGCGTTGAAATGTGCGTCAGGTGTGATTGGACATTGAGCGGATATACTTAGGAACAAAGAGCTGTGTAGGACTTGTTGAAGAAGCAGCTTCAATAGATGTCGACAGGTAGCTGTGTTGTTCTACTTTGAGTTGGACTTCTGATGTTTTAGTTAGACTTCAGGGGCTTCACGAGCAGCTCAAGCCTCAGTCGGAGCTGGGCGAGGGAGTGCGGTCGTGTTGTGATGAAATACTAAAACACTAAGAGTTCAGGAGCGCTTCTTTTCAAACCCCAGCATGCGGGGAAGAAACGTTCCTGCCGTCATAAATGTGAGATGGGGAACATGAAAAAGCCAAAACCCCAAACACGTTCAAATATTGAGAGCTAGGGTTTGGACGGTTTGAGTTTTATTAAGAAGTCTTTCTCCATCTGTATCTGCTCTGATTTGGAAAGAGGAGAAGTTCTTCTGAGGAACAGCTTTTAAAGTTTTCCCGGCCTCTTTGTTTCTGGTCCCGTTTCTTTCTTGGATATCAGCTCAGTCTGCTTTATCAGATTTGTTTGCGACTTGTATTTTTCTCATCATTTCTGAGTGTCGCTTTTTAAAATAGGAAACTTCAAGGTTGTGCGATTCTTATTCATCATCATCATCATCATCATCATCATCTTTATTTAAAGAGACTCTTGGTCCATTATTACAAAACATACAACACTCAAATACAAACTAAAAAAAGGCAGCCATACCAATGTTTCCACAGAGGTGACTGGTATCGTACAGCACTGAGACACGGATTTGAAAGCAGCATAATGACAGAGTTATGAGAAACATTCAATCGACAGATGAATTTGTACATCAGACCTCTCAAAAGAGCATGGAACGTGTTGACTCGTGCATTACAGAACATTTCACTTGCACTGCACCACCTTGGTTTTCTAAGCAGTATACGCAAACAGTCATTATATGCAACCTGGAGCTTCCGGAGGCTCGCCTTCTTATACTTGAGCCACAAGGGGGCAGTATAGAGAGGAGTGCAATACGCTCTAAAGAGGTTCACCTTAACCTTATCTGAACACCAAGAGAATTTTCTAGCCAACATGTTGGCTTGTGTATATATAAGACACGCCGCTGTCTATACATGTCATCATCATCAGCCATTTCATCTGTGATGATGTGTCCCAGATACTTCGTGTTACAGCAAACAGACAGCACCTGTCCTGGCAGGTAGAATGTTGGAAAACAAAGGTTCTTATCCCCTTTTGCTCTGCAGATCATTACAGCGCTCTTCTTAGCATTGTATTTAACGTCAAATTTGACTCCGTAATCAGAACAAACATTTAGCAACTGTTGAAAACCAGCACTGCTAGGAGAAACAATAGCCAGATCATCGGCATACATAAGATGGTTTACAATCACATTACCAATCACACACCCTGTTTTACAGACACTTAAATCATCTGATCATTCATATAGATATTAAAAAGGCTCGGTGAGAGGAGCCCCCCCCTGGCGGACTCCATTACCAACACCAAATGGCGCCGAGACTGCATTCCCCCATTTGATCCGCATGCTCTGGTTGGCATACCAATAAGCCAGGATCCTAATTATACTGTGAGGCACACCTCTTTGTCTCAATTTTAAAAACAGTTTATGATGGTTAACTCGGTCAAAAGCCTTGAGGCATCAATGAACCAATCAGAACAGTGGAATTCTGTCTTCTATATGTTTCTACCATTTCCTTCAAAGCATAGATGCATAGCTCAGTACCATGCTTAGCCTTGAAGCCAAACTGGTTATCTGAGGTACATAAATAAGAACATAGTCTATCCAACAAAATTCTTTCCAGGACTTTGGATAACACACTGGACTGGACTGGACACAAGACTTATTGTCTTGAGAAGCAAGAGTTTCATCAGGTAGCAAGCCTTGAATCATTGCGTGTGAAACAAAGTCAATGGGTTGATGTGAATGAGGCGTATGACGTAAAGCGAATTCGTGGCATTTGGTATTTTCACGGAAGCCGATGGGCGTTAAATTTAGGGGGACATGCAGCCCTCTTTTAGCTCCATCAGGGTCTATGCAGGAATCCTGAAGTCGAATGTAAAACCTTTTAAGACCTTCTTTAAGACCCTTTCCATACATCTTAAGACCTCATCTCCACTTCAAGTTTTAACCGGTTACCTTGGCGACACACTTCACCTCACATTGACTATATACAGTATTGATTGTCCTTCCTCCTTATCTTGCAACCATTTGGACGCAGACTTGCATTTCCCCATAACGATGTTGCTTAGCAACCGGCGTAAACGGACCTTCGCGCGCTATCAAGCAGTGAGCGTGCGATGTCCTGTTCAGATGACGTCAAACCCAACATAAATAAACTCCACAGAATCACACTACACACCTACGCCATGATTACATTCAGGCAGACTGCAGAACACAACCTCTCTGGACCATTCATATACTTATTGAAAACAAGCTACAAAATGTAAAACCTTGGAAAATGCCGTTTAATACTTTTTAATAGCCTTCATTTTCGCTAAATTGATTTATCAACTTTTAATACTTTTTAAGACCCCGCGGACCCCCTGTCTAGGCATAATTAACACAGGTCTTCAATGTCGGGTGATTCATATAACTTTAAAGTACTTTTGTAGGCAGACCCTGAATCGAGTGCTCGCACAACAAAGAGCAATGACATTTTTCGATTGGATTTTAGAATAATTTCCGGCATTAAACCAAAAGCACGCTCAAAAACGTTGACTTGGCATAATGCCAACTCATCCATTCCCGGGTTTTAGGACTCATTCTTGAACCAGTCTATTTTTTTTTTTTTGATATGTCCAATTGCTTCAAGAGGCCTTATGGTCTTAGTCCTTTGAAAAAAGAAATATAACGGATTGGTTCCTAATTGTATTAATTGCAATTAGCGACTTGGTTGTGCTATGTCCGGCTAGCTACTCACTAAGGAAAACACTCCACTGAGAGACATCAGTTATTTTCATCTCATTAAGTAAATTAAAGCTGTAAGAGGATATTGGAAACAGTGAAAGACTGTTTCAGAGGTTCTAATGTTACCTTATTAAGTGAAGATGATTAAACACAAAGATAACAGACTGAACACAAGTGGAATAAGCTGAACAAAGCAACCAGTCCACCCGGTGTTCCTTTACACATCTCTCTCTGTGTTTCTCTCTCTCTCTCTCTCTCTTGCTCACCCTCCCTACAGGTATGCTGTGAAGGATTGATGAAATAATGAAATGTTGTGTCGGTGTTACAGCAGCAGGACCTCCATGTTAAATCTTTCACAGCACAATGAGAGCTCAGACAGACTAAACAATCACACACTCTCTCACACACACACACACACACACACACACACACACACACACACACACACACACACACATACACACACACACGGTTGACAGCAGTTGAACTTCAGCTACTGCCGGTGTTCTTGTTTAGGTGAGCAGCGTCTGGGTTTCGTGCTTCGAATTCAGTTTCATTTCAGTTCGTTCTGGATTGACTTTGTGATTCAGATAATTGTACTGATGCCAGATCAGGTTGAATCTGGTAAATCCAGATATGGTGAGCTTGGATTAAGATGTTCTATTAAATACATACCAAATAAATACATCTTGATCTCTGCCTCTTTGTTTATACCAAATGTATGGTTTTGTTTTTTTGAGCAGTGCTCCAAAGACTTTTCCGGAATCTGGGATGATTTTACAGAAGTAAAAATCTTTAACTTAAAGTGGGACCTATCATGCTATTTTTAGGCAATAGCATAGGTCTCAGATATATAAAAATAGATAAAAAAACATGTCTATGAAGTGTTTTGCTCAAAACACCATACAGATCTCCCATTCTAGCCACGCCTCATATCCCTCTATTTCACTTCCTGTTTCAAAAGTGCTGATTTTGGGTAAAAAAAAAAATTGATAAAATAAAAAAGGAGGGGTCTGAGCTCATGCGGGACCCGGCAGCTACCGTCTAAACTAAATGCTGCCGTGTTGAAACGCCATATCATGGATTATCAAGGATTCTCTCTGAAACAGTCTGGAGCTCAAAGGCTTTCTCTCTTGCCGGTTACACCACAAGGTGAGTTCCTTTCTACTTCCTGCTTCTTCACACACATGCTCTCCAGCACAGGTTAGCTCTGAGTGTTAGCGATGCTAATGTGAACACCGACCATATTACGTCCAAAACAGTCGGGCATTGTTTCTGATAGCAACGTTTCTGATTGGCCCGTGGGTCCACATTTCAGATATTACGTCATATCGGACGCAAATCTGGATCAGCTCCGTTGTTCCCCGTTTTTAGAGATTTGGGTAAGGAGGAAAAGAGAGAGGGTTTTATTTTCTGACGCTGCGTGAGTTCCCCGACACACCGGGGACACATGTTGATGTATACAAGACATCACAAAGTGTATTTTGCATGATAGGACCCCTTTAAGTTTCTGACTGTATTAAAAGGAATAAGATCACCAAATAGTCAATTAGGCTTAACCGGAAAGTGTTTCAGAAGATATATGTTTTTCCAAATGTTAGTTAAGATTTTGATCAAATACACTGTCAACTGTACTTAAACCTGGGACATGTTTTTGGGGGGGCTTTTAGCCACTTGGGCACAGAAGAACTTCTGCACAAGCTTGAAACAGTTCCATTTAAATTATAACTTTTAAAGTTATATCGACAGACACTGAGCAATCTAATCATCCCAAGTAAAATGAGGCCTAACAACAGCACGACGATATGAAAATATAAGTTTAGAGAGTCTTACAAAGTAGCATAACAATTATAAAAGTATG
Organism: Pseudochaenichthys georgianus; assembly: GCF_902827115.2. NCBI lineage: Eukaryota > Metazoa > Chordata > Actinopteri > Perciformes > Channichthyidae > Pseudochaenichthys > Pseudochaenichthys georgianus. The sequence goes on along the minus strand of NC_047514.1, from coordinate 1,795,793 downwards.
TGACTGAAGTGATGGTCATGATGAGCCGAAATGGAAATGAGTTTACAAGGAAGACAGATGCGAAGAGATTTGCTTTTAACGGAGTCAACGGAAAAAGTTACCTGACGGGGGCTTTCTTCATGTGTTCTCCCACAAAGGTGGCGTTGGTCATGCCCATCAGAGTGTTGGCCAGAGAGATGACGGACAGCAGGTGCTGCGTGGTGACGGCTCTCGACACGCCGTACGTCCCCTTCCCCACGATGTCCGTCAGAGTCAGCTTCAGACCCGTCGCCAGGGACAACTGTCGCAGCAGAGACTCCTGGGAAACGGAGGCAGACAGCTGAACCAGGGAAGTGCTACGAAGGGTCAACAGGAGTGTGTGTGTGTGTGTGTGTGTGTGTGTGTGTGTGTGTGTGTGTGTGTGTGTGTGTGTGTGTGTGTGTGTGTGTGTGTGGATACTTGTGTCTGTTGCTCAGAGTCTGTCTGGACTGTGTTTGCCTTCTGCTCTCATCTCAACGATATTAGAAGAGTGATAACATTTGTATACTTTATTTGAAACACGACCTGTGTTGCCTTTATTGACTGGTGAAAACCTTCTGCTCCATCATGTTGCCGAAGACTTCATCACTTAGGTTGAGACTGGATTCTACTTTCTTCTCATTGCACAGAACTGAGACAACAAAGAGTGCGAAGTGTTCTTACGTTTGCTTCGGGATAATAAGTAAGATATGATCTTTGTATGGGGGAGGCTCTCTGAAACAATACACCGACATTGTGGTACAATATACACATTTTGACATCTGAAGCTTAGATGAATATTTCTTTGTTCTTTGGACATTTCACTTTAACTTTATCCTAAACTGGAGGAACTGTAACGAAACCCAATTTCCCCCGGGATAATAAATCTGTTTCTGACGATAAAGGGAAGATATATAACACAATCTAAATTGTTATTGATATACGCTACGTTTAATATGTTTGTTTTATATAACTTGCTAGTTATTTAAAAATGTTCCAACATATATATTTCTGCTTCGGTATCGTGTCCGTATTTTCTGTCAGAGGTCAGTTTCAGTCTGATTAGAGAGTGACACACAGCACCCAGGTGAGTCCCCTCAGTACCTTGAAGGTGGGCAGCATGAGGGACATGTGACCTCCTCTGGAGATCAGGCCGAAGGAGATGGGGCAGTGCGGTCTGAGCATGCCCAGCCGCTCCAGGCAGATGCCGTCCAGCTTCTCGTTCAGACCCCAGGCGTGCAGGCAGGACATGAAGAGTTTGGCCGTGTCCATCGTCAGGTTGTACTCCAGCAGGCTGAGAGACTTGGACTTCTCCTCCCGCCTCCTCATCTCCTCCTCTTCCTCCTCGTCTTCGTCCAGCAGGTGCTCCTTGATGGTCTCCTTCATCGTCTCCTTCACCTGATATGAACAGGAGACAGGTTTAGTTCAACAAAGAGACATTATATTAAGCTTTAAAACTAAGATGGGTTGAACTTTTTACAGTACTGAAAAGTGGAATAGTATTAAAAGTTGCGATAAATGCTATCACATATACTTTGAAACAATTACGCTTTAAAACCTTTGATTTCCGGTTTAAAAACATGCAGATTTTTTGTATTACTATATATTTATTCTAAAGTGCATAACTAAGGTTTTACGTTACAACTTAAAGAAGTGCAATTCTGCAGGGCAGTGCTTATGTAAAAACTTGACATATTTGCTATAGTTGCCATTTACTATAACATACAATTAGAGGTTGGTTCTTAATATTACCGTACTTTTCGGACTATAAGCCACGACTTTTTCCCCCCATTTTCTTTGTACAGCTAACGGCCACTAGGGAACCTCCTAAATCTATGGATTTTACAGGTAAATTAACCACCTTTAACTCTACGGGCTCTAGGACCGGTCCGCACCCGCCACCTTTAAGCGGCGGGAAAAGAGTGAGGCAGGTAGCGCGCCAAAGTAAAAGTGGAACCGAGAGACAGAACTAGAGCAAGACAGACGGCTGATATGCAGGTGCACTTTATAGTCCGAAAAGTACGGTAAAAGGAATGAGTCTCTGTGTGCATGCTTGCTGTTTTCCTGTATTCAACTAAAAACTAAATAAAATAATCCTAAATTGCTGTTAGTCTCTTTTGCGGGCACATTCAGGTTGTTCATAGTATTTCGGGCAACAGGTCTCTGTGTTAACACCCTGTTAAAAAAACAGAAACATTTTTAGTTATATCTGTTTAAAAAAGAGAAAACAGCATTAGGCCATGAGCTACAATGAACACTTAAGTTCATTTACAATAAAAAAAATGTACATAGCTTCAAACACAACTTTTGCAACATATTCAAAATTCAGTAGCACACCGTCAGATGGACGTTCTGCACAAACCAGATTTTTAAGGATTTGGTCTTTTTAAAAATAGTTTTCGTTGGCTTTTTTCCCCCTCCAAAGTCACACTCCACATTCCATCAGATGGAAATAGCAAGCATGCAAACAGTGAGCATAGAGACACTGAACTATCGGGACAGACGGACATTCAGACAGACGGAGACAGAAGACACAGGACAGGGTTGCCCAATTCTGCCAACAACTAAAAAAAAAGGGCCTAAGGAACGTTGTCAATGAACTCTCACTTCCATCAGTTCAAAGAAGTCGACTTGCTGATGACGCCGCACCTTATCTCACACATCTTTGCTGCACTAGAAAACTTGTGGATATTTGTTTTTACCTTTGATTTGAGTTTGTCGTCTGGTTGCTGTTGTGAATAGTTTGCTACCCTTTTATATAGTTTTCTTTATAGAAATATGCCAGGAAACACTGGTTTACTTCCAATGATCAAAATAGTTGGGTTTTCCATTTAAAGAACTTGAACACGTTTTTTGCGTCAAGTCTGGCAGCATTCTACTTTTGAGATTTTCTTTATCTGAAGGAATTGAAAGTGGACTGAACTCGGCGATGATGGACAGAGAGACACACAGGGTTCTTTAACAAGACAAGGACAAGGACACTGCAAAAAAGACACCGGAGATGAAAGCCTAACATTTGCTGCAGTTATAAAAGCGAGACTTGTGCAATAAAATAGCGAGCAAGACTCAAGAGATGAGCAGTAAGAGGAAGTGAAGAACTGCGATGGCACCAAGGAGACAGAAAGAGCGAGAACTAAGTAAATAGGAATGAAAAGAGAAAGAATTTACAACAAGAATGGCAAAGAGACAAATGGAAAGCGCTAAGGAAAGGATGTAGAAGGAAGACCTTGGAAAAGAAGAATGGCCCTTAGAGTTTTTCTTAAGTGCTACCCGTCAGTTCGGTCTGTACCTTCGTTGACTGAGGGGATGTTATGAAAAGCAGCAGGGGGGCTAGTGGTAACAGTGGGAAGAGTGCTGGGGTTGGCTGTGGCAGCTACAGAAGGTTGCAAAGGAAGAGAAGGAGAGAAATGGGCAAGAAGGAAAGACCAGGTTAGGAATATATAATCACATTAAAGAAAGAAAACAGAAAGTAGAGATACTCAGTCAGGCAGCAGGGAAGAAACATGTATTAACAAGAAACACAAGAAAATAAACTACAAAGACATGTATCATGGAAAAGATATAGTTATCAAGTAAGGATGTAATACGTTAATACATATACAGTGTTGTTTACATACACAACTACGGCAAAATCAGCAACAGACCCTGCAGGAAAGATAACATGCAGAAAGTCCAAATCAAAGAAAACGTAGGCAGTTCATGGGCGCACCCACACACACTCAGCTGCCGCTCATCCCACAAATGCTAGTTCCTCACAAATGTGGTTCCATTGGAAGGGTAAGAAAACAGGCTTTCCAACGGTATATGTTTATTGCCAAAAAGCATTGTTACAACATAGGAATAATCTACCAAACGCAAATTGCCTTACTTTTTGTGTTAATTTTATATTCTTATCCATGCTTCTGCTAAAGTTGGCAATAAGCTATAGATTTCCCTCCAAACCTACATCAATAGGTGTAATACGAGACCAGGTGCATGTTGCTTTTTTTCATTATTGTTACAGTGGATGAAGGGGGTGGGGGAGGGGTGTCTGAAGTCAAAGACTCTTGATTGGGCCTAATGTTACCCCGAGTCACCTAAAACAATTGTGCTGGTCTCCCCAGACCAGCCATCCATCTTCTCCCGCTTATCCGCGGTCGGGTCTCGGGGTATCAGTTCCAGCAGAGAGCCCCAAACGTTCCTTTCCCCTCATCAACCAGCTCTGACTGGGGGGTCCCAAGGCGCTCCCAGGCCAGCGAAGAGATATAATCCCTCCACCTGGTCCTAGGTCTACCCCTTGGTCTCTTCCCAGCTGGACGTGCCTGGAACACCTAGGGAGGCGCCCAGGTGGCATCCTAACTAGGTGCCCGAACCACCTCAACTGGCTCCTTTCGACGCGAAGGAGGAGCGGCTCAACTCCGAGTCCCTCCCGGATGACCGAACTTCTCACCTTATCCCTAAGGGAGACGCCAGCCACCCTGCGGAGAAAACCCATCTCGGCCGCTTGTATCCACGATCTGGTTCTTTCGGTCATGACCCATCCTTCATGACTATAGGTGAGGGTAGGAACGAAAATGGCCCGGTAGACAGAGAGCTTTGCCTTTTCGTCACAACGGTCTCCAGACCCGAACACCAAATTATACACTTTATTTTTAGAGACCTTCAGACTTGGCAAAAAAGATCAAAATCTGTTTTGTAGTTTTTACATAGCTGTTGTGGAGGATATCATGAAGCCTCGTTCCGATAGAAAAAACGAAGGCGTAGTTATTATATTTTTTAACTTGAAACGGTTCACGGGAGACCCGAACACAACGTAAGGGTTAAGGTTTCAGACTTTCAGGCACAAGCTGATTATGAAACCCATATTCAATAGGAAAATTATTTGGTATATCGATTTGATTTTTCAGAAACCTGAAACCTTTTTACTGTGGAGATAAAATAATTAAGTCGTTTTTCAAGGGTATTTGGCAATTAAGGATTTCAGTAACTAAGGACATCTCGATGCAGTCATAGACAGTACATATCTTTACAGTTACACATTAGAAAAACTGAAATACAAACAGAGAAATCACAACAGGACATATCAGAGAAATAGCAACGTCCCATAAGTTGAGGGTTTAGGGAAAACGCACAAACACAAAAGAGACATTGACTGAAAGAACAGAGAAAGAAATATTGGAGAGAAGTGTTTGTGCAGTCAGCCGGCTGAAGCCATGCAGTGTTGGACGGAGAGAGACAGAGGAGATGAGAGCAGGTCGCAAGCATCAGTGCAGGAACATACATTCAAAATGAAAATCTGCTGAATGAGGAGTTCAATACAACTTCTTCACCTTGTGTTTTGTACCATCTACTTAAGGTCCAATCATAATCAAGGACAATACCCATTAGAAAAGGCTTGGATGTGGGTGGTAACATCATTATAGTCATACCACCATTGGTGCTGGTAGTAACACTCTCAACAAAACCCAATATGCAGATGATCCTTTAATATTCACAGCCAACGTAGAGAGAAATCAGGTCGCTGTAACTTCACGCAGCGAAACTCAAGTTCAAACTAAAGCGGTTAAATGTTATCATCGATAAGTCGATACAGTTTAGTTTAAGGAAAGCTATGTCACAATATAACATGGTCAGTGTAGCACTGTATTTGTGTTAGCATTGCCAATCAATTAAAGTGTTGAAACACCTTGAAGGGCTTCCCAGAGTTTTGCAGTCTCAATTAAATATGTTGACGAGAACAGTATTTAGGAGGAGTCTTAAAACCCACATGACATAATTAAAGCTTTGGCACCATCATCTAAAAGGATTAGCCTCCAGAATGCTTGGAGTATCTATTATTAGTCGCTAGATGAGAGTAACACCTACGTCACTTCCGGGCAAAAGTTACGGCCCCGCCCACTTTTGGGGGGAAAAAACGCTGTCATTTGAACGGCGGTCAAAACACATTCTGAAGTTTTTGCCAATCCGATCAAAATGTGTTTAAAACCGTGGATTTTCAGATCTTCAAAGAGCCCGGTCACGATGGCCAGTCAGGCAAACAATTACATTCAATCATTGGAAAACGGCGATCGGCCTCGATATATGGTTGAATTAAAATCAGTAGGCGAGGCTGTAATTTCTCCAGCTGTTACTCTCATGAGCGAGGCGGAAGATAATAGTTGTATCATGCCAACAAGCTGCCGAGTCGGTTATTGCACCTCAAACATAAAAAATAATCCAGAGTTCAGTGTTTCTGTACTTCCTCTCACGGTACGTCCACACAGCAGCGTTTCAAACATCTTGAAACTCTTGGAGCTGGGCGTGTCTGACAGCTTGGGGATTTTTTGCGAGCAATGCGACCAACAACCAATCATGAATCTCCCGCCCCCGACATACAAAGCAAAAAACCCCGGGGATTTTATGCGAGCAATATATATATATATATAGAGCCGGGACTCGATTAAAAAAAAATCTAATTAATTAGAGGCTTTGTAATTAATTAATCGAAATTAATCGCATTTTTAATCAAATATACATATTTGACCTGAGAACAGTGAGAAGCATTTTCACATGGATTTTACTCCAAGTGGTCTACAGTCGAGTGCAATCCAGTGAGCTGGTTATTTCTCAGACGTGGACTTACTTATCCTGGCCCTGAAACCAGTCATCTGGTTGAGTGTGGGTTGGGTCAGGGTGTGGTTCCTTGCACTCGGAGTCGGGCTAACGTCCACGCTAGCTGCTACATGCTTTGCATTTAGGTGATCTTTAGGCTCGATGTGCTGCGGTGATATGCACATTCTTTTTTGCATAATTTGCACACAACCGTGCTCTTATCGACGCTTCCATCCGTCCGTTTTTTAAAACAAAATGTCCCATCCACGGGGCCGACCAAAGCGGTCTCATCAGCTTGTTCGTTCATGTTTGACTATTGTTCACCGTGGTTTGTTGTTGTTGAAGTCCATGCTGAAGTCATGAACGTTAGTTGGTGCTCCAGTATAATCGGTACGCCTGAAACTCATCCAGTGAGAAACGTTCCGCTGTGCAAAAATAAGTGCGATTAAAATGCGTAATTTTTTAACGCGTTAATTTTTGTGTAATTAATTAATCTTAATTAACGCGTTAAAGTCCCGGCCCTAATATATATATATATAACTCCCCAAACAGGCGAAAACCTACCAGTTTCACCCACTGTCTCTGCCACCTCCCTCCATGCCTGGTTCCTCCGGTTTGTATCCCGTTAATAGTTCTGGTCGTAAAGAACCGGGTGATTTGCTACCGTAATTTCTCGTTTGGAATATGAGGAAATGAACTGCGGTCTGGTTCTCCCTGCTTACACGCGGTTTGATTGGCTAGCGCTTCTACTGTCAGATTTGCATAAACGTGTTTGATTGGCTGGCGCTTCCAGCTCAGCTTCAAAAGTTGAACATTGCTCAACTTTTGAATCCTGGAATCCTGGAAATCTTCGCTTCGCTCCCCCACAATGCAGTTCGGCGAAAAGCGAGGCAAAGTGACGTCATCCCCATTCAAAGTCGATGGGCAGAGAAGCGGTGGAAGTTGCTTCTGAAGCTGCTGTGTGGACGTACCGTAAGAAGAAAGGACTCTGTGGCTTCAGGCTCGATCGCCGTTCAAATTACAGCGTTGTTTCCCCCAAAAGTGGGCGGGGCCATAAAGTGACTCGATGAAAGAAATCGATCGCCTACTGCTATATTTAACCATATCGAGCACGATCGACTATTTCGAATGGCTTAATGTAATAGTTCGCCTGTCTGGCCATTGGAATCGGGCTCTTTGAAGATACAAAAATCCACGGTTTTCTTACATTTCTGATCGGATTGACCAAAACTCCAGAATTTGTATTGCACTCAAATGACGGCGTTGTTTTCCCCCAAAAGTGGGCGGAGCCGTACTCTTTGCCCGGGAGTGACGCATGTGTTCCTCTCATGTATGACAGTCTTTCAAAGTAAACATTATGCATCATATGTATTTCTCGTCTCAAGGTTTGATTGGCGCTCCTTCAAGTACTTAACCTTGTTGCATTCTGTTTTCTACACGAGTACAATCGTTTTCTAATAAATGTATGGCGCCACTTTGAACTTATCTTGATCAGTCAATTCTTACGGATAGAAACATGAAATTACAAAGTAACCGTCTGCATTTCTTTTGCTAATTTTATAAAAAATCTGAGTTACAATTTATCAGTTCATTCACAGGGAAACGTGGATTTTTAAAAACAGTTATTACTGGTGGAAATTGCGGGCAGTGTTTGGACTAAAACCCAGGAGAATAAATGCGTGTTTAGATGAAGGAGTGTGATGGCAAGAGAGTTTTTAGGTATGTTAAATTATGTGCATGTACACCCGGCTCCCATTCTCTCAGGGTAAATGCTGCAGTATATTAGAGGGGCCTCCTCATTTATTTCTCTGTGAAAAGGGACTCCATCTCCTTCACAAAGCCTTTGACGCGCACACACACACACACACACACACACACACACACACACACACACACACACACACACACACACACACACACCCCAGGTTGGAGTAGCAGGCTGAGCAGAGGTCACGGCCCAGCGTTCCCCCTGAATGCTGTTGAATAGGCGTGTGGCGTGAATAAGTCCACACGCTTGTCACGCTTGGCCTCCATTAAGGCGTGACAATAGCACTAAAAACCCGCCTCCCCCCAACAACCGAGGGTACCACCCATGGCACGTGTGTGTGTGTGTGTGTGTGTGTGTGTGTCTTGATTTTTGGTGAGTGAATGTACCGAGCCGTGTGTGTGTGTGTGTGGTAGGCAGATGGTGACGGCTGGTTAAAACGTCCCCTACAGTGAACCAAAGCAGGTTTCTCTCTGCAAAGAAAAGACCCCAAACTTTCTTTCATCTTCACAGAGTGCACTTCTCCTTTCTCTCAATTTCTATTTTCCTTTTGTTCCGTTTCTATAGATGATTCATCCACCTCTCTCTTTGTTGTAACAGTTTAAATCCGCCGCTTCCTGCGGTTCCCTCAATATTTTCCGTTTCAGTTTTTTTTTTAGGGGAGTTATTCTTATCCAAATTGAGGGTGGACGGACAAAAGGAGTCATGTGCTGGGCAGACTGTAAAGCCCGTGGGGACAGTTGTGAGTTTGGATGTGGCCTGTACAGTATAAATAAATGGACTTGACCTCTTGTAAAGGTATTACTCGTGGGGCTCCAAGGTTGAGAACAAAACCGGGAGAGTTTATTTAGACGCTGTGTTTCCTGTGAAGACTTTTTTAGTATGAATCTTTTAACTTGTAAATCCGCTTTGGATCTGACTCCACCAAAGGTCGCAGCCTTCACACACACTATGTTTGGAGCTGCAGAACATCTCTGTATCGCTCCTGACCCGGGGAACGGCAGCTGCTCCTGTGATGTTTCAGGGTTTTTTTCCCCCTGTAAACTCTCTGTGGGTTTTATTGCCGGTGGGCTGCATTATCAACCCCCGCCTCTCCTCCCTCCCTCCTCCTCCCCCCCGCAGGGCCCTGGGGGTGTGTGAGGCCAGCAACCCCCCCCCCCCCTTCCCCTTTTGTAGTTACCTTGTTTGATCTGGGCCTGTAGCGCCGGGTTGGAGGGCTGAGGGGGGGCGGTCAGCGTCCTGCGAGGAGTCTCCGGGGGTTCCTCCTGGTCTGGGAGGCCTGGAGCGGGATCACAAAGAGGAGGCATGAAATATTAAATGGGCAGGCAGGATAGAGGTCTGCCAACACACACATACACACACACACACACACACACACACACACACAAATATAAAGAAACACACCAACAGCAACGCGGACATACATAAAACCATGAGCTCACTCTAACACAATTGTTTTCCCTGCAACCAACTGCTTGAATTTCTCGATGTGTGTGCATGTGTGTGAGAGTGTGTGTGTACCTGTGTGTGTGTGTGTGTTTTTCTCAGGCTCCAGCCTATTGGATTGTGGGTGGAGGACTGACTGTGAACAGACTGGAGGCGTCTAACTTCCAGAGACACACAAACACTTCCAATACAACAATCGATGGAGTGATCATTAAGGGTTGCCAGGCAACACAAACTGCCAGGTAGCTCTACAATCAGCAGTTAGAAACGCCAAAAGTATAACGTAGGGATATCTTTTAAAGTGACCACTTCCTATTGTTTTCTCACTGACTCCAAGCGTTTGTGTCACTTGTAGTTCAGATTGTGATTGTGACACCTCTTTTCACCCTCTGTCCGAAACCAGAGCCCAGTCTGCTCCGATTAGTTAGCTGGCCGGCTCTGTTGTGAATGGTCAACCGCTTGGAGATGTCCCGCCCCTTAGCCAACCACGGACACTATGTTGGAGCGCTGGCCAATAGACACACACGTGTAACATAGTGATGTCACTATAGTACAGAGGTTAACAAAGGAGTCCAATGGAAGGGGGGGGGGGCACAGGGATTTGAGCCTTTGCAGAACATTTACATGCATAAAACCCTTAGTATGTGCATCTCATAAGGTGTACACGCTGGACATTTTTTGGGGGCTGTTATCAATAAATCATCTCATCTTAGTAGAACATAAATAAACCTTAGTTGATTAAATTCCCATCAAAACCCTCTTTAAAAATCAGTACTAAGCGTTGAAATGTGCGTCAGGTGTGATTGGACATTGAGCGGATATACTTAGGAACAAAGAGCTGTGTAGGACTTGTTGAAGAAGCAGCTTCAATAGATGTCGACAGGTAGCTGTGTTGTTCTACTTTGAGTTGGACTTCTGATGTTTTAGTTAGACTTCAGGGGCTTCACGAGCAGCTCAAGCCTCAGTCGGAGCTGGGGCGAGGGAGTGCGGTCGTGTTGTGATGAATACTAAAACACTAAGAGTTCAGGAGCGCTTCTTTTCAAACCCCAGCATGCGGGGAAGAAACGTTCCTGCCGTCATAAATGTGAGATGGGGAACATGAAAAAGCCAAAACCCCAAACACGTTCAAATATTGAGAGCTAGGGTTTGGACGGTTTGAGTTTTATTAAGAAGTCTTTCTCCATCTGTATCTGCTCTGATTTGGAAAGAGGAGAAGTTCTTCTGAGGAACAGCTTTTAAAGTTTTCCCGGCCTCTTTGTTTCTGGTCCCGGTTTCTTTCTTGGATATCAGCTCAGTCTGCTTTATCAGATTTGTTTGCGACTTGTATTTTTCTCATCATTTCTGAGTGTCGCTTTTTAAAATAGGAAACTTCAAGGTTGTGCGATTCTTATTCATCATCATCATCATCATCATCATCATCTTTATTTAAAGAGACTCTTGGTCCATTATTACAAAACATACAACACTCAAATACAAACTAAAAAAAGGCAGCCATACCAATGTTTCCACAGAGGTGACTGGTATCGTACAGCACTGAGACACGGATTTGAAAGCAGCATAATGACAGAGTTATGAGAAACATTCAATCGACAGATGAATTTGTACATCAGGACCTCTCCAAAAGAGCATGGAACGTGTTGACTCGTGCATTACAGAACATTTCACTTGCACTGCACCACCTTGGTTTTCTAAGCAGTATACGCAAACAGTCATTATATGCAACCTGGAGCTTCCGGAGGCTCGCCTTCTTATACTTGAGCCACAAGGGGGCAGTATAGAGAGGAGTGCAATACGCTCTAAAGAGGTTCACCTTAACCTTATCTGAACACCAAGAGAATTTTCTAGCCAACATGTTGGCTTGTGTATATATAAGACACGCCGCTGTCTATACATGTCATCATCATCAGCCATTTCATCTGTGATGATGTGTCCCAGATACTTCGTGTTACAGCAAACAGACAGCACCTGTCCTGGCAGGTAGAATGTGGAAAACAAAGGTTCTTATCCCCTTTTGCTCTGCAGATCATTACAGCGCTCTTCTTAGCATTGTATTTAACGTCAAATTTGACTCCGTAATCAGAACAAACATTTAGCAACTGTTGAAAACCAGCACTGCTAGGAGAAACAATAGCCAGATCATCGGCATACATAAGATGGTTTACAATCACATTACCAATCACACACCCTGTTTTACAGACACTTAAATCATCTGATCATTCATATAGATATTAAAAAGGCTCGGTGAGAGGAGCCCCCCCCTGGCGGACTCCATTACCAACACCAAATGGCGCCGAGACTGCATTCCCCCATTTGATCCGCATGCTCTGGTTGGCATACCAATAAGCCAGGATCCTAATTATACTGTGAGGCACACCTCTTTGTCTCAATTTTAAAAACAGTTTATGATGGTTAACTCGGTCAAAAGCCTTGAGGCATCAATGAACCAATCAGAACAGTGGAATTCTGTCTTCTATATGTTTCTACCATTTCCTTCAAAGCATAGATGCATAGCTCAGTACCATGCTTAGCCTTGAAGCCAAACTGGTTATCTGAGGTACATAAATAAGAACATAGTCTATCCAACAAAATTCTTTCCAGGACTTTGGATAACACCCTGGACTGGACTGGACACAAGACTTATTGTCTTGAGAAGCAAGAGTTTCATCAGGTAGCAAGCCTTGAATCATTGCGTGTGAAACAAAGTCAATGGGTTGATGTGAATGAGGCGTATGACGTAAAGCGAATTCGTGGCATTTGGTATTTTCACGGAAGCCGATGGGCGTTAAATTTAGGGGGACATGCAGCCCTCTTTTAGCTCCATCAGGGTCTATGCAGGAATCCTGAAGTCGAATGTAAGACCTTTTAAGACCTTCTTTAAGACCCTTTCCATACATCTTAAGACCTCATCTCCACTTCAAGTTTTAACCGGTTACCTTGGCGACACACTTTACCTCACATCGACTATATACAGTATTGATTGTCCTTCCTCCTTATCTTCCAACCATTTGGACGCAGACTTGCATTTCCCCATAACGATGTTGCTTAGCAACCGGCGTAAACGGACCTTCGCGCGCTATCAAGCAGTGAGCGCGCGACGTCCTGTTCAAATGACGTCCAACCCAACGGGATGCCATAAATAAACTCCACAGAATCACACTACACACCTACGCCATGACTACATTCAGGCAGACTGCAGAACACAACCTCTTTGGACCATTCATATACTTATTGAAAACAAGCTACAAAATGTAAAACCTTGGAAAATGCCGTTTAATATTTTTTAATAGCCTTCATTTTCGCTAAATTGATTTATCAACTTTTAATACTTTTTAAGACCCCGCGGACCCCCTGTCTAGGCATAATTAACACAGGTCTTCAATGTCGGGTGATTCATATAACTTTAAAGTACTTTTGTAGGCAGACCCTGAATCGAGTGCTCGCACAACAAAGAGCAATGACATTTTTCGATTGGATTTTAGAATAATTTCCGGCATTAAACCAAAAGCACGCTCAAAAACGTTGACTTGGCATAATGCCAACTCATCCATTCCCGGGTTTTAGGACTCATTCTTGAACCAGTCTATTTTTTTTTTTTTTGATATGTCCAATTGCTTCAAGAGGCCTTATGGTCTTAGTCCTTTGAAAAAAGAAAATAACGGATTGGTTCCTAATTGTATTAATTGCAATTAGCGACTTGGTTGTGCTATGTCCGGCTAGCTACTCACTAAGGAAAACACTCCACTGAGAGACATCAGTTATTTTCATCTCATTAAGTAAATTAAAGCTGTAAGAGGATATTGGAAACAGTGAAAGACTGTTTCAGAGGTTCTAATGTTACCTTATTAAGTGAAGATGATTAAACACAAAGATAACAGACTGAACACAAGTGGAATAAGCTGAACAAAGCAACCAGTCCACCCGGTGTTCCTTTACACATCTCTCTCTGTGTTTCTCTCTCTCTCTCTCTCTTGCTCACCCTCCCTACAGGTATGCTGTGAAGGATTGATGAAATAATGAAATGTTGTGTCGGTGTTACAGCAGCAGGACCTCCATGTTAAATCTTTCACAGCACAATGAGAGCTCAGACAGACTAAACAATCACACACTCTCTCACACACACACACACACACACACACACACACACACACACACACACACACACATACACACACACACACATACACACACACACGGTTGACAGCAGTTGAACTTCAGCTACTGCCGGTGTTCTTGTTTAGGTGAGCAGCGTCTGGGTTTCGTGCTTCGAATTCAGTTTCATTTCAGTTCGTTCTGGATTGACTTTGTGATTCAGATAATTGTACTGATGCCAGATCAGGTTGAATCTGGTAAATCCAGATATGGTGAGCTTGGATTAAGATGTTCTATTAAATACATACCAAATAAATACATCTTGATCTCTGCCTCTTTGTTTATACCAAATGTATGGTTTTGTTTTTTTGAGCAGTGCTCCAAAGACTTTTCCGGAATCTGGGATGATTTTACAGAAGTAAAAATCTTTAACTTAAAGTGGGACCTATCATGCTATTTTTAGGCAATAGCATAGGTCTCAGATATATAAAAATAGATAAAAAAACATGTCTATGAAGTGTTTTGCTCAAAACACCATACAGATCTCCCATTCTAGCCACGCCTCATATCCCTCTATTTCACTTCCTGTTTCAAAAGTGCTGATTTTGGGTAAAAAAAAAAATTGATAAAATAAAAAAGGAGGGGTCTGAGCTCATGCGGGACCCGGCAGCTACCGTCTAAACTAAATGCTGCCGTGTTGAAACGCCATATCATGGATTATCAAGGATTCTCTCTGAAACAGTCTGGAGCTCAAAGGCTTTCTCTCTTGCCGGTTACACCACAAGGTGAGTTCCTTTCTACTTCCTGCTTCTTCACACACATGCTCTCCAGCACAGGTTAGCTCTGAGTGTTAGCGATGCTAATGTGAACACCGACCATATTACGTCCAAAACAGTCGGGCATTGTTTCTGATAGCAACGTTTCTGATTGGCCCGTGGGTCCACATTTCAGATATTACGTCATATCGGACGCAAATCTGGATCAGCTCCGTTGTTCCCCGTTTTTAGAGATTTGGGTAAGGAGGAAAAGAGAGAGGGTTTTATTTTCTGACGCTGCGTGAGTTCCCCGACACACCGGGGACACATGTTGATGTATACAAGACATCACAAAGTGTATTTTGCATGATAGGACCCCTTTAAGTTTCTGACTGTATTAAAAGGAATAAGATCACCAAATAGTCAATTAGGCTTAACCGGAAAGTGTTTCAGAAGATATATGTTTTTCCAAATGTTAGTTAAGATTTTGATCAAATACACTGTCAACTGTACTTAAACCTGGGACATGTTTTTGGGGGGGCTTTTAGCCACTTGGGCACAGAAGAACTTCTGCACAAGCTTGAAACAGTTCCATTTAAATTATAACTTTTAAAGTTATATCGACAGACACTGAGCAATCTAATCATCCCAAGTAAAATGAGGCCTAACAACAGCACGACGATATGAAAATATAAGTTTAGAGAGTCTTACAAAGTAGCATAACAATTATAAAAGTATGTGACTGAAGTGATGGTCATGATGAGCCGAAATGGAAATGAGTTTACAAGGAAGACAGATGCGAAGAGATTTGCTTTTAACGGAGTCAACGGAAAAAGTTACCTGACGGGGGCTTTCTTCATGTGTTCTCCCACAAAGGTGGCGTTGGTCATGCCCATCAGAGTGTTGGCCAGAGAGATGACGGACAGCAGGTGCTGCGTGGTGACGGCTCTCGACACGCCGTACGTCCCCTTCCCCACGATGTCCGTCAGAGTCAGCTTCAGACCCGTCGCCAGGGACAACTGTCGCAGCAGAGACTCCTGGGAAACGGAGGCAGACAGCTGAACCAGGGAAGTGCTACGAAGGGTCAACAGGAGTGTGTGTGTGTGTGTGTGTGTGTGTGTGTGTGTGTGTGTGTGTGTGTGTGTGTGTGTGTGTGTGTGTGTGTGTGTGTGTGTGTGTGTGATACTTGTGTCTGTTGCTCAGAGTCTGTCTGGACTGTGTTTGCCTTCTGCTCTCATCTCAACGATATTAGAAGAGTGATAACATTTGTATACTTTATTTGAAACACGACCTGTGTTGCCTTTATTGACTGGTGAAAACCTTCTGCTCCATCATGTTGCCGAAGACTTCATCACTTAGGTTGAGACTGGATTCTACTTTCTTCTCATTGCACAGAACTGAGACAACAAAGAGTGCGAAGTGTTCTTACGTTTGCTTCGGGATAATAAGTAAGATATGATCTTTGTATGGGGGAGGCTCTCTGAAACAATACACCGACATTGTGGTACAATATACACATTTTGACATCTGAAGCTTAGATGAATATTTCTTTGTTCTTTGGACATTTCACTTTAACTTTATCCTAAACTGGAGGAACTGTAACGAAACCCAATTTCCCCCGGGATAAATAAATCTGTTTCTGACGATAAAGGGAAGATATATAACACAATCTAAATTGTTATTGATATACGCTACGTTTAATATGTTTGTTTTATATAACTTGCTAGTTATTTAAAAATGTTCCAACATATATATTTCTGCTTCGGTATCGTGTCGTATTTTCTGTCAGAGGTCAGTTTCAGTCTGATTAGAGAGTGACACACAGCACCCAGGTGAGTCCCCTCAGTACCTTGAAGGTGGGCAGCATGAGGGACATGTGACCTCCTCTGGAGATCAGGCCGAAGGAGATGGGGCAGTGCGGTCTGAGCATGCCCAGCCGCTCCAGGCAGATGCCGTCCAGCTTCTCGTTCAGACCCCAGGCGTGCAGGCAGGACATGAAGAGTTTGGCCGTGTCCATCGTCAGGTTGTACTCCAGCAGGCTGAGAGACTTGGACTTCTCCTCCCGCCTCCTCATCTCCTCCTCTTCCTCCTCGTCTTCGTCCAGCAGGTGCTCCTTGATGGTCTCCTTCATCGTCTCCTTCACCTGATATGAACAGGAGACAGGTTTAGTTCAACAAAGAGACATTATATTAAGCTTTAAAACTAAGATGGGTTGAACTTTTTACAGTACTGAAAAGTGGAATAGTATTAAAAGTTGCGATAAATGCTATCACATATACTTTGAAACAATTACGCTTTAAAACCTTTGATTTCCGGTTTAAAACATGCAGATTTTTTGTATTACTATATATTTATTCTAAAGTGCATAACTAAGGTTTTACGTTACAACTTAAAGAAGTGCAATATGCTATAATTTAGCAAAGGAACTCAAAGTATAAGCATATAACCAATTTTCACGGACTATTTATACAAAGAGAAAGAACGAAAAACACACAAAAAGAGAAAAGAAAGCAATAAAACTCATTTTAATGTTAGAACAGATTTTCTGCTTTTCCCCTTCTGCGTTGACTGACCTGTTTGAAGATCTTGGTGGCCAGGAAGGACCCCCCCTTGTCGGCCCCGGCCTGGCTCTTCTGCAGCGTCTCTGGGGACACCAGGGTGGGGCTGGGTCTCTGCGCCTCCTCCGTCAGCAGCTGGATGATCACCGCCTCCACGTCGAAGAACAGCACGTGCATGTCGGGGTCCGTCAGGTTGGTCTTCATCGCCTGCACCACCAGGGCATTGTGGGAGTATTTCGGCAGGTTGCCCTGGAGGGAAAGAGACGTGAAGAAAACTATAATTAAGGGTCAGTTGAACACAGAAACCCCCACATTGCGCCTTTGTCTGTTTCCTGGACACTACATACTGATATGCACCTGAACATCAGCAGGAGAGGACTCTTTAAAGTAGAGACACTACATACTGATATACACCTGAACATCAGCAGGAGAGGACTCTTTAAAGTAGAGACACTACATACTGATATACACCTGAACATCAGCAGGAGAGGACTCTTTAAAGTAGAGACACTACATACTGATATACACCTGAACATCAGCAGGAGAGGACTCTTTAAAGTAGAGACACTACATACTGATATACACCTGAACATCAGCAGGAGAGGACTCTTTAAAGTAGAGACACTACATACTGATATACACCTGAACATCAGCAGGAGAGGACTCTTTAAAGTAGAGACACTACATACTGATATACACCTGAACATCAGCAGGAGAGGACTCTTTAAAGTAGAGACACTACATACTGATATACACCTGAACATCAGCAGGAGAGGACTCTTTAAAGTAGAGACACTACATACTGATATACACCTGAACATCAGCAGGAGAGGACTCTTTAAAGTAGAGACACTACATACTGATATACACCTGAACATCAGCAGGAGAGGACTCTTTAAAGTAGAGACACTACATACTGATATACACCTGAACATCAGCAGGAGAGGACTCTTTAAAGTAGAGACACTACATACTGATATACACCTGAACATCAGCAGGAGAGGACTCTTTAAAGTAGAGACACTACATACTGATATACACCTGAACATCAGCAGGAGAGGACTCTTTAAAGTAGAGACACTACATACTGATATACACCTGAACATCAGCAGGAGAGGACTCTTTAAAGTAGAGACACTACATACTGATATACACCTGAACATCAGCAGGAGAGGACTCTTTAAAGTAGAGACACTACATACTGATATACACCTGAACATCAGCAGGAGAGGACTCTTTAAAGTAGAGACACTACACACTGATATACACCTGAACATCAGCAGGAGAGGACTCTTTAAAGTAGAGACACTACATACTGATACACACCTGAACATCAGCAGGAGAGGACTCTTTAAAGTAAAGTAGAGACACTACATACTGATATACACCTGAACATCAGCAGGAGAGGACTCTTTAAAGTAGAGACACTACATACTGATATACACCTGAACATCAGCAGGAGAGGACTCTTTAAAGTAGAGACACTACACACTGATATACACCTGAACATCAGCAGGAGAGGACTCTTTAAAGTAGAGACACTACATACTGATACACACCTGAACATCAGCAGGAGAGGACTCTTTAAAGTAGAGACACTACATACTGATATACACCTGAACATCAGCAGGAGAGGACTCTTTAAAGTAGAGACACTACATACTGATATACACCTGAACATCAGCAGGAGAGCACTCTTTAAAGTAGAGACACTACATACTGATATACACCTGAACATCAGCAGGAGGGGACTCTTTAAAGTAGAGACACTACATACTGATATGCACCTGAACATCAGCAGGAGAGGACTCTTTAAAGTAGAGCCACTACATACTGATATACACCTGAACATCAGCAGGAGAGGACTCTTTAAAGTAGAGACACTACATACTGATATACACCTGAACATCAGCAGGAGAGGACTCTTTAAAGTAGAGCCACTACATACTGATATACACCTGAACATCAGCAGGAGAGGACTCTTTAAAGTAGAGACACTACATACTGATATACACCTGAACATCAGCAGGAGAGGACTCTTTAAAGTAGAGACACTACATACTGATATACACCTGAACATCAGCAGGAGAGGACTCTTTAAAGTAGAGACACTACATACTGATATACACCTGAACATCAGCAGGAGAGGACTCTTTAAAGTAGAGACACTACATACTGATATACACCTGAACATCAGCAGGAGAGGACTCTTTAAAGTAGAGACACTACATACTGATATACACCTGAACACCAGCAGGAGAGGACTCTTTAAAGTAGAGACACTACATACTGATATACACCTGAACATCAGCAGGAGAGGACTCTTTAAAGTAGAGACACTACATACTGATATACACCTGAACATGAGCAGGAGAGGACTCTTTAAAGTAGAGACACTACACACTGATATACACCTGAACATCAGCAGGAGAGGACTCTTTAAAGTAGAGACACTATATACTGATATACACCTGAACATCAGCAGGAGAGGACTCTTTAAAGTAGAGACACTACATACTGATATACACCTGGACATCAGCAGGAGAGGACTCTTTAAAGTAGAGACACTACACACTGATATACACCTGAACATCAGCAGGAGAGGACTCTTTAAAGTAGAGACACTACATACTGATATACAGCTGAACATCAGCAGGAGAGGACTCTTTAAAGTAGAGACACTACATACTGATATACAGCTGAACACCAGCAGGAGAGGACTCTTTAAAGTAGAGACAACCACATACTGATATGCACCTGAACATCAGCAGGAGAGGACTCTTTAAAGTAGAGACACTACATACTGATATACACCTGAACATCAGCAGGAGAGGACTCTTTAAAGTAGAGACACTACATACTGATATACACCTGAACATCAGCAAGAGAGGACTCTTTAAAGTAGAGACACTACATACTGATATACACCTGAACATCAGCAGGAGAGGACTCTTTAAAGTAGAGACACTACATACTGATATACACCTGAACATCAGCAAGAGAGGACTCTTTAAAGTAGAGACACTACGTACTGATATACACCTGAACATCAGCAGGAGAGGACTCTTTAAAGTAGAGACACACCAATTATCCCCACTTCAGAGATAATGATCTAATACATGAGTCGGTCCTTTTAATACAAACTGTCATTCAAACACACACACACACACACACACACACACACACACACACACACACACACACACACACACACACACACAACCCATTAGCTGCAATTGCCACCAATACTCCCACATCGCTCGATTTTAATAGCATTAGCAGAGACACCTGCGTTGAGCCGTATGCAGAGCAGCGCTGTCTGTTTACATGTTAATGACCTGATGACTGCAATCAGACAACTGCGATCCTGTTAGAGGCATCACTGTGAGGAAGAGGAGGGGATATGGAGCGAGGAGGAAGGGCGGGAAGCAGTGATTAAGGGAAGCATGGAGGGAGGACATAATGAGAAAAAGGGCAACACTGGAATTTACCTCTGACTGTGTTTCATGGAGGATTTTCTATTTGCTTTTCTAAAGTCTGTTTCTGATTTCCTGCACATCTATTTAATTTGAGCAGGTGGCTCGGAACAAGACACTGTACCTTTAAGTAAAGCGTTTTAACCTTTAATGCCATTAAAGCTGAAAACAATTATTATCATAAAAGACTCCGGACCGAGCAAAAGACACTATTAACCTGCAGCTGAGACATTGTGTGTGTGTGTATGTGTATGTGTATGTGTGTGTGTGTGTGTGTGTGTGTGTGTGTGTGTGTGTGTGTGTGTGTGTGTGTGTGTGTGTGTGTGTGTGTGTGTGTGTGTGTGTGTGTGTGTGTGTGTGTGTGTGTGTGTGTGTGTGTGTGTGTGTGTGTGTGTGTGTGCAAAAAGGAACAGGTGCGGGCTGAACAAAAAACGTTGCAGTTATTAGAATTAACGATAATTGGGACGAATTACGGTCTTCTCTTATAACCGTGGGTATTTACCATCAGCAGCTATTATGCAACCAATAACACTAAACCTGAAGAGAAGTAAACATGTTATCCTCACTATTACTACACTTCAGACAGACAGGTAGCAGCACCTCCCACTTTACAGTCCCTTCAGACAGACAGGTAGCAGCACCTCCCACTTTACAGTCACTTCAGACAGACAGGTAGCAGCACCTCCCACTTTACAGTCACTTCAGACAGACAGGTAGCAGCACCTCCCACTTCACAGTCACTTCAGACAGACAGGTAGCAGCACCTCCCACTTTACAGTCCCTCCAGACAGACAGGTAGCAGCACCTCCCACTTCACAGTCACTTCAGACAGACAGGTAGCAGCACCTCCCACTTTACAGTCCCTTCAGACAGACAGGTAGCAGCACCTCCCACTTTACAGTCCCTTCAGACAGACAGGTAGCAGCACCTCCCACTGTACTGTCCCTTCAGACAGACAGGTAGCAGCACCTCCCACTTCACAGTCACTTCAGACAGACAGGTAGCAGCACCTCCCACTTCACAGTCCCTTCAGACAGACAGGTAGCAGCACCTCCCACTGTACTGTCCCTTCAGACAGACAGGTAGCAGCACCTCCCACTTCACAGTCACTTCAGACAGACAGGTAGCAGCACCTCCCACTGTACTGTCCCTTCAGACAGACAGGTAGCAGCACCTCCCACTTCACAGTCACTTCAGACAGACAGGTAGCAGCACCTCCCACTTTACAGTCCCTTCAGACAGACAGGTAGCAGCACCTCCCACTTCACAGTCCCATGTTATGCCGGCTTTTCTTGGCTTGTTTGAAGGTGAGTGGAGAAGAACAAATTACTAAACTGCCAGTGCCTCGAGTTTACAGCTAATTAGCTAAAAGACAAAAACAAATATAGTTAACTAAGGTAGGCTACTAGCTAATGGATACGTTAGCTCAAGGTTAGCTAAGGCAATGTATCATGGGAGTACAGGCTAATGTACTGTACTTAAGGGGAGACACTACAGGTGAATACAGTAACATGTGTCATCACAATCGCCACATTGATATGCAAATTAGGCGTTAACTAGGCCTAATTAAAATGCGCACATTTGCATGCAGTTACCAAGGCATTGCAGGTGAAAAAAAACTAAACATATCACCTCACAACTTCCCCGGATAGTTACTTACGTCAAGTCAGTATTTTCCCCGGAAATGTGATGTTTAAATTCAGATAGCTTTAAATCTATGTAATGTCCTTAAACAGTAACTTCATAATTTTAATTGTAGTGAATACTAAAGAAGACCAGTGTCTCCGTGTTAGCTGAGCAACTCCGCTGCTCTGCTAGTCCTGACCGTCAACCCCCAGCCTGGACCGACCCAGCCTCTTTGCTGCTTCACTAACATCTCGCAGCATGAAGTTGAGGCCATCATCAAAAAGATGAAACCCTCCACCTGTGCTCTGGACCCCTTTCCCACAGCTTTGGTTAAATCGAACATTGATGCCATAAGTCCGCTGATCACTTCAGTGATAAACCAGTCCATCCAGTCTGGTCATGTTCCACCACCATTAAAAGCTGCTGTCATCAAACCACTCCTCAAAAAACCCACTTTAGACCCTGAAGTCCTAGCCAATTACAGACCCATCTCCAACCTGCCATTCCTATCCAAGGTACTGGAGAAAGTAGTTGCCATTCAGATCCAGGAACATCTAACACTGAATAAACTATTTGAAAAATTCCAGTCTGGTTTCCGCCAGGGCCACAGTACAGAAACTGCCTTAGTCAGGGTGACCAATGACCTGCTGATGACAGCTGACACCGGATCTCCATCTCTCCTCATCCTCCTGGATCTAACTGCAGCATTTGATACCGTCGACCATGACATCCTACTCCACCGTCTTCACACTACAATTGGACTCTCTGACTCTGCCTTAAACTGGTTCACCTCCTATCTCACCGGGAGGACTGAGCACGTCACCTTGGGAGCGGCTAAATCAAGAACTCACTCTGTGACTTGCGGTGTCCCCCCAAGGATCAGTCCTTGGCCCCACCCTTTTCACCATATACATATCCCCCCTTGGTCGTGTCATCAGCCAGCATGGAATATCTTTCCATTGCTATGCTGATGACACACAACTCTACATCAGAGCAAACCCAACCCCCTCTGCACCTCTGCCATCATCCACAATAACCAGATGCCTGGAGGAGATAAAGGTGTGGATGAAGCACAACTTCCTCCAGCTAAACAGCTCCAAGACTGAAGCCATTCTTATTGACACTCCACATCAGGTCCGTTCATCTGCCATCACCAGCATCACCTTCTCCGGTCAGAACATTCCACTCTCAACAACGGTTACCAATCTGGGAGTTAAAATGGATCCTCACCTGACCTTTGAGGCCCACATCAAGCAAATATGCAAGACCTCTTTCTACCACCTGAGAAATATTGCGAAACTCCGCCCCACACTCAGTCTGCCAGATGCTGAAAAGCTTGTCCACGCCTTTGTCTCCTCCAGGCTGGACTACTGTAACGCACTCTCATTGGGATTCCTAGCAAGAACATCCAGAAGCTGCAATACATCCAAAACACAGCTGCTAGGATCCTGATGAGAGTGCGGAAGTACGAACACATCACACCCATCCTCAAATCACTGCACTGGCTCCCGGTCTCACTCAGGATTGACTACAAAGTCACCCTCTTCACTCATCAGTGCATATATGGAAATGCTCCCTCCTACATCAAGGAATTGCTCACCCCACAAACCTCCACGAGGAACCTACGTTCAGCAAAGGCAAACCTCCTCATCCCACCAAGGACAAAACTGAAGACCATGGGAGACCGAGCCTTCTGCTCCGCTGCTCCGAGACTGTGGAATGCCCTCCCAAGCCAGCTGAGGACACACAGACTGTGGAGGCTTTCAAAAAAGGCCTAAAAACGCATCTTTTTAGAATAGCCTTTAAATAGATTTTTAAATCCCCCACATTATGCCATGCCGGCATGAATGTCACGGCTTTTATTATGTTTTAAAATTGTTTTTTTTATTGTTGTTT